>NW_028270144.1:104428468-104575402 GCF_037043375.1 Chiloscyllium plagiosum | reverse complement strand
GAGGGGGGGAGGAGAGAGGGGGAGGGGGGGAGGAGAGAAGGGGGGAGGGGGGGGAGGAGAGAAGGGGGGAGGGGGGGGAGGAGAGAAGGGGGGAGGGGGGGGAGGAGAGAAGGGGGGAGGGGGGGGGAGGAGAGAAGGGGGGAGGGGGGGGAGGAGAGAAGGGGGGAAGGGGGGGGAGGAGAGAAGGGGGGAGGGGGGGGAGGAGAAGGGGGGAGGGGGGGAGGAGAGAAGGGGGGAGGGGGGGAGGAGAGAAGGGGGGGAGGGGGGGAGGAGAGAAGGGGGGAGGGGGGGAGGAGAGAAGGGGGGAGGGGGGGGAGGAGAGAAGGGGGAGGGGGGGGAGGAGAGAAGGGGGAGGGGGGGGGAGGAGAGAAGGGGGGAGGGGGGGAGGAGAGAAAGGGGGAAGGGGGGAGGAGAGAAGGGGGGAGGGGGGGGAGGAGAGAAGGGGGGAGGGGGGGGAGGAGAGAAGGGGGGAGGGGGGGAGGAGAGAAGGGGGGAGGGGGGGAGGAGAGAAGGGGGGAGGGGGGGGAGGAGAGAAGGGGGGAAGGGGGGGGGGAGGAGAGAAGGGGGGAGGGGGGGGAGGAGAGAAGGGGGGAGGGGGGGGGAGGAGAGAAGGGGGGAGGGGGGAGGGGGGGGGGGGGAGGGGGGAGGGGGGGGAGGAGAGGAGGGGGGGAGGAGAGGAGGGGGGGGGGAGGAGAGAAGGGGGAGGGGGGGGAGGAGAGAAGGGGGAGGGGGGGAGGAGAGAAGGGGGGAGGGGGGGGGAGGAGAGAAGGGGGGAGGGGGCGGAGGAGAGAAGGGGGGAGGGGGGGAGGAGAGAAGGGGGGAGGGGGGGAGGAGAGAGAAGGGGGAGGGGGGGGAGGAGAGAAGGGGGAAGGGGGGAGGGGGGGGAGGAGAGAAGGGGGGAGGGGGGGGAGGAGAGAAGGGGGGAGGGGGGGGAGGAGAGAAGGGGGGAGGGGGGGAGGAGAGAAGGGGGGAGGGGGGGGAGGGAGAAGGGGGGAGGGGGGGAGGAGAGAAGGGGGGAGGGGGGGGAGGAGAGAAGGGGGGAGGGGGGGGAGGAGAGAAGGGGGGAGGGGGGGAGGAGAGAAGGGGGGAGGGGGGGGAGGAGAGAAGGGGGAGAGGGGGGGAGGAGAGAAGGGGGGAGGGGGGGAGGAGAGAAGGGGGGAGGGGGGGAGGGGGGGAGGAGAGAAGGGGGAGGGGGGAGGAGAGAAGGGGGGAGGGGGGGAGGAGAGAAGGGGGGAGGGGGAGGAGAGAAGGGGGGAGGGGGGGGAGGAGAGAAGGGGGGAGGGGGGGGAGGAGAGAAGGGGGGGGAGGAGAGAAGGGGGGGGAGGAGAGAGGGGGGGGAGGAGAGAGGGGGGGGGGAGGAGAGAGGGGGGGGGGAGGAGAGAGGGGGGGGGGAGGAGAGAGGGGGGGGGGAGGAGAGAGGGGGGGGAGGAGAGAGGGGGGGGAGGAGAGAAGGGGGGGGGGAGGAGAGAAGGGGGGGGAGGAGAGAAGGGGGGGGGGAGGAGAGAAGGGGGGGGGGAGGAGAGAAGGGGGGGGGGAGGAGAGAAGGGGGGGGGGGGAGGAGAGAAGGGGGGGGGGGAGGAGAGAAGGGGGGGGGGAGAGGAGAGAAGGGGGGGGGGGAGGAGAGAAGGGGGGGGGGGAGGAGAGAAGGGGGGGGGAGGAGAGAAGGGGGGGGGGAGGAGAGAAGGGGGGGGGAGGAGAGAAGGGGGGGGGGAGGAGAGAAGGGGGGGGAGGAGAGAGGGGGGGGGGAGGAGAGAGGGGGGGGGAGGAGAGGGGGGGAGGAGAGAGGGGGGGGGAGGAGAGAGGGGGGGGAGGAGAGAGGGGGGGGAGGGAGAGAGGGGGGGAGGAGAGAGGGGGGGGAGGAGAGAGGGGGGGGGGAGGAGAGAGGGGGGGGGGAGGAGAGAGAGGGGGGGGGAGGAGAGAGGGGGGGGGGGGAGGAGGGGGGGGGGGAGGAGAGAGGGGGGGGGAGGAGAGAGGGGGGGGGGAGGAGAGAGGGGGGGGGGGGAGGAGAGAGAGGGGGGGGGAGGAGAGAGGGGGGGGGGAGGAGGAGAGAGGGGGGGGGGGGAGGAGAGAGGGGGGGGGGGGAGGAGAGGGGGGGGGGGGAGGAGAGAGGGGGGGGGGGGAGGAGAGAGGGGGGGGGGGGGGGGGAGGAGAGAGGGGGGGGGGGGGAGGAGAGAGGGGGGGGGGGGGAGGAGAGAGGGGGGGGGGGGGGGAGGAGAGAAGGGGGGAGGATGGGGGCGGTTGGTTTCCCCGTGCTCGCTCTGATGTTCCCGGGTGTGAGAGCCTGAGCGCGCGCCCGTCCCGAGCTCTCTGTCTCTCTCTGGGAGAATCTGGGAATGAATGTGGTAGACACCAGCAGCAGCTTCTGACGCCATTCCGCCATCAACTTTTACCTCTTTCTCTCTCTCCCCTCCCCCACCACCGTCTGTGTGTGTGTGTCTCTCTCTCTTTCTCTTTTCCCTCCCTCTTCATTTCCATTCGCCACCACATCGTTTCGGTGTCATTAGCTTTGGATCAAGACATACATGCGAATTATAGCTGATATTCTTCCAATTATAGGCCTTTCCGAGGCACATATTGACCGGCTCGACAAGAGAGAGACAGCCGGGTGATGAGTAATACTTGAAAACGATTCTTTTAAACCCTTTTGACATTCACATGTAGAAAAGAACACAACTAAAAAGTAGTTGGAGCTTTCGTTGTTGTGGAAGTGAAAACAAGCTCTGGGTTTTTAAAAAATCAGCATTGTATAAGGTAAGACATTTATATGTAGATACACCATTAATCTAAACAACTTTTTGAATGGTATTTCGGATTTTTATTTGTTCTATTTTAAAAAAAAACAGTTAAACTGAAATAGTTTTGGTTGGTGGGGGAGGGGTGCTTACAGTTGGGAAATAAGGGTTGTTGCTAAATAGTACTTTCTGTGACTTGGGAATATTAATTAATGTAATTCAAGGATCCTTAAAATCAAGCAGTGTTCGTTGGGGGGAAACATGGATTGAAGTAACGGCTCAGCGAGTTAATTTTTATGGTTAATTATTTATTCTTCATAAAAAGCAAAGTAGAACGGCCAAAATACATGTGCATGTGGTTGCTCGTACAGTTATGGGCTATAACATGAGTAGTGTTCAAAAGCACAGGAGGTTATAATGTATTGATTTTACACATGACACATTGTATACATAGTGATAACAATTGCTTCTCTTGTGAAACTAGGTCACAGATAGGTATGGCCACCGTTTACCTATTTAATGTGGATTGTTTAAATGCACAAGTTATCATTTCGATGTTCAGCGTTACTCTTTAAACCCTGGGAAAAGTGCAAAATTTGAAATATTCATCATGCAGATAGCGTGGATTGCCTGAGCAATGTGTTGGGGGAGGGGAAGCACACTGATTTAGTGTTTTATAGTAGGGAAACCACATATTCTGTTCACACACAATATTATGCAAGTGTATTTATTCTCCATGCTTACTGTTTGGCATTTACTTAGTAAATCTAGCACAATACACTTTATGCACCTTCAATAAATGTGTGCAAATATTTTAAATCAATTTGCAATTAATTTTGGGTCAAACCATACTGCAGTATTTGGGATGTACCCCTGTATATGTATATTGTTGGATTGAAGCGCTTTTACAACTACCTTTCATTGAAACACTAAACTGTATATCTTAATTCCACTTATTGCACTGTGATGACTTAGTTACATCACTTTAACTGTTTTCCCTAGTCTCCAAATTTGGAAATAAATGAAGTCTGACATTGAACAATCGTATGAATGTGAATAATAATGCTTGCACTGAAATTTGTTATATTTTCACTTGAGATTGACTGCAATTGGTCACTGTTGTACAGTTTTGCATTGTATGTGAAGACGATATTGATAATCCTCTATTTATACTAGCCATTGCTATCTTACTCTAAAGGTAGATACAATCCTTTTAAATCACTCTTAGTAATTCATGCAGAGTAGAGGATCACGTTCAGTTGCTAAACTGTGGCAAATTAGTGCTCTCAGAAGTTTGGAACATGACAGTTACCCTCTGGATTTGTGTGTGGAAATAATCAGCCAGGTTTCCCATTCCAAAATGCTGTCTAGTGACCTCAGTTGGAAAATACCAGTGTGTTGACATCTGATGAGAACAGGATTTGACTTGGCTGGGATGCCTTTCAAGGCCAAATAGTTTGCAAATATTCAGCTACAGAAATGTCACAGGGATTCCCTCCCATACCATAGGGTGGCGGGGTGTCTCACTGCTGCCTCACAGTACCAGGGGACCTGAGTTTGGTTCTATCTCAGACACCTGTCTGTAAACGGAGCTTACATATTCTCCCCGTGTCTATGTGGGTTTCCTCTGGGTGCTCTGGTTTCCTCCCATAGCCCAAAGATGTTCAGTTTAGATGGATTGGCCATGCTAAATTGCTCATGTTGTCCAAGGACCTGGTGGATTAGCCATGGGAAATGCAGGATTACAGAGAATTGGTTGGGTCAGTGTGGACTCAATGGACTGAATAGCCTGCTTTCAGTTGTAGAGATTTTATAAAACTGTCAGCACACCAGCCAATCCTCCAAAGAAATTCTGGATTAGTGGTGCTGGAAGGGCACAGCAGTTCAGGCAGCTTCCAAGGAGCAGCGAAATCGATGTTTCGGGCAAAAGCCCTTCCTCCAAAGAAACACCATTTCACAGTTTCTAACCAGTTTTGCCATTTATCCTGGCTGAAAGTCAACCATTTGAGGAAAGAAGATCTTTGACAGGGTGCAGAGGAGGTTTATCAGAATGGTTCATGTGATGAAGGAATTTAATCACATGGCCATGGTAGAGTAGCTGGGGTTGCTTTTATTGTAGTTAAAAAAAGGACTGAGAGGAAATTTGATACAGATGTCTAAGGTTGACTAGTTTAAATAAAATGAACAAATAAAAGCTGTTCCCCATTTTTAGATGGTGGGAGGGCAAAGATACATAGATTTAAAGCTTTTGGGCAAGAGATTCAAGGAGTGTGAGGAAGAACTTTTTGATGCGATGGCTAGAATTGACTTGGAACTTGCCTACGAGGCTGGTGGAAGTGAATGGTTTCAGTGAAGTTGAATGGGTATTTGAGGGAAATAAAATTGCAGAGCTAGAACGATACAGCAGGAGAATGGTACAGATTGGATGGCTCTACAGAAAGCTGATATTGCTCAAATTAAAGCAGGTGTCATTTGGCATAATAATAATTGTAAGTCAGGGTATCAGAGAGCTGCTATTGCCCAGAGAACAATACCTAGAATGTATTTATATCTTCAAAATGAAGAGGTAAAAATTGGATTTTAAAAAACCTGTTTTTAAAGTTCTGTGGTTAGACCTACATTGAGCTTAGTAATTGAGTCAGTTCATTGACATATTTCATGTTTAATCTCATGTGATATCCAATGTCAAAATGTAAATTGGTATAATTGTTGGTTACAGTTACTCAAAATTTTCAGTGCTGTGATGAAATATTGATCCAAAATTGTGTCCATTTTGAAGTACTTTCTGTACATTGTGGAAATTTAGATGGATTGGATTTTCTTAGAATTACTGATAGATGGTTTTTATAAAGTTTGCTGTTTAGTCCAAAAATATTGGCTCATTGGTGTAGGTCTTCAACTCGGCACCATGGCATAAAATGGACCATCGATTACAACAGCAATTAACATTGTCAAAGATCTTCTTTCCTCAAATGGTTGACTTTCAGCCAGGATAAATGGCAAAACTGATTAGAAACTGTGAAATGGTGTTTCTTTGGAGGATTGGCTGGTGTGCTGCCAATTTTATAAAATCACAGAATCGCTACAACTGGAAGCAGGCTATTCAGCCCATTGAGTCCATACTGCAGAAAATCCCAGGCATCAATTTTATATCTGGGGACTAAGTTTCGTTCCCCTGTCACCCCGTGTGCTTGCTGATCTTACTTTTAATCCCGTCAATCAATATCTTGATTTTAAAATTATTATTCATGCTTTCAGGTCGATCCCTGACTTCACACCCTCTGTGCCTCTATAATCTCCTTCTCCTGCACCACCAAGATATTTGTATTGCTCTAATTTTGGCCTCTTGAGCATCCTTGATTTTAGCTACCCCACATTGGTGGCTAAATTTATGTAAACTCTAAACTCTGTAATACCTTCCAATGCCTTCCTACTTCTCCACCCATCTTTGATCTTTTAAGGCGCTCTTTAAAACATACCTGTTTGAGCAACATTTATTTATGTTTCCTTTTGCAGGTTGATGTCATATTTTTCTAGTCCAGTGACTACAACTTAGAACTTCTCCTCCTTGAGTTCACATCCCTAAGCGACCTTGACTCTCCTCATCACTGTTACCTTCTCCAAACCTCCATGAATATAGCGTTTTTCCAATTCTGGCCTCTGATAGAGTCATCCAGCATGGAAGCAGCATCTTCAGTCCAACTGGTCCACACCGACCATCTTCCCAAACTAAACTAGTCCAACCTCCCTGCGTTTGGCCCATTTCCCTCCAAACCTTTCCAATTCATGTACTTTTCAAGTATCTTTTAAATGTTGTACCTGCATCCACCACTTCCTCTGGCAGTTCATTCCACACTAACCACTCTCTATGTAAAAATAAAAGTTGCCTCTGATGTCATTTTTCAAAACATTCTCCTCCCATGTTTAAAAATTTGCCCCCTGGTTTTGAACTCTCCCACCCTAGGGAAAAGACTCTTGCTATTCACTTCACCTATGCTCCTAATGATTTTATAAACTTCAAGAAGGTCACCCCTCAACCTCCTACAATTCAGTGAAAAAAACATCTATCCAGTCTATCCAGACTATTTTTATAACTCAAATCCTCCATTCCTGGCAATATCCTAGTAGATCTTTTATGAACCCACTCCAAGTTAATAATATCCTTCCTATAACAGGGCGACCAGAACTGCACACAGTACCCGAGAAGAGGTCTCTCACCAACGTCCTGTACAACATCAACATGATGTCCCAACTCATATACTCCAAGGTCTGTGCATTGAAGGCAAGCAAGCTAAATGCCTTCTTAATCACCCTGTCTACCTGTGATGCAAATTTCGAAGAATCATGTACCTGAATCCCTCCGTCTCTGTTCTACAACACTACCCAGGGCCCTACCATTCATTGTATAAGTCCTACCTTTTTGTTTTACCAAAATGCAATCTTATTAATTTCCAATTTGTGTCATCCCTTGTTTGGCTTTGCCTCTGGGAATTAGGCCTCTTGGATGAAAATTTCATACCTTAACCTCTGTGCTTGCGTTTTACCTCTCCCTCGAGACACTCATTAATACCTTTATGACCAAACCCTTTCAGTTTTAGCTTCTTATGTGGTTCAGTTTCATATTTTGTCTGATGATATTGGTTCTTCAAGGCACCTTTGGCCATTTTATTACACAAAAGGCACAATGTGAGTGCAAATTGTGTCCACAATGGAAGTTTTGTGACTGTAAAATTGTCATAATGTCTCAATGGGTAAATATGCTTTCCAGTTTTGCATCTTACTCCCAAGACTTACAGAACAGGAAACCCAGCTTCAGGGACTTTATGTAGAAAGTGATTTTGTATTTATTCAACTATGTTCAGTGATTGGCATTTAAATTGCTGCTGCAAAATACAGTAAACATGTTACAGCTTATAAGTGTATAACTTCCAAATGTGGCATTGCTCCAAATCAGTAGGTTCTTTCATAAGCGCTTTTAGGAGCAGGAAAAGGGCAGCTGACCCAATAAACCTCGACAATTGTAATAGATCTCAACCCTATGTTCTTGCCTTCACAATGCAAGCACTCCTATAGAGTTCTTCTTTTCATTATTTTAATGAAGGTGTGAACCTGAGTTAATGTATCCATTAAAATTGTGCAGAGGAATTTGACACATATGCTAAATATCTGTATGGTAACATTGCTGTCGCTCATTTTTTCCACTCATATCCTTTAATCATGCCTATTTCCAGAAATTTACTTCTGGAGGACCTCATTTAGATTACGTACTTCAATCACTTTGGTGGCATGTTCCATGCATTTGACAGTCCTATAGGGAATGGATTCAGCCTGAAGTTTCAATTAACTTTTTAAATTTTCAAATTTATACCTCCCAATCTTTGGAACCTTTTCAGTGTAAACAAATCATCCACATCAGCTTTAGCAAGGTCAAGGATAATTTTGAAAACTATTAGATCTCCTCAAAGCTGCTTGTATTCTGATGGAAACAGCTATTGGGTTTTTAAGTAAATCCTTATAGCTTAGCCTTTTGAGTCCTGGTATCAGCTTTTGATCCAAGCTATGTTGTCAAATGTTATACCATAACACTCATATTCCCTTTCCCCCTCTTAACACTAGTCAGGTGTAGTGCATATGAAATGTGCTGTGTGTCCTGGCCTCTTAGCACATTCGTCCTGAAAGCTGACACTTCTGAATGGCTAGTTCATACAAACATTGCAGGCTCACCCCTTGCACAGCCTTGCACGTAGACATGGCCTGAGAGCATAAGGGATTGACATGAAGATGTGTGGTGATGCGAAAAAGCAGCTTTGACACATCTGCTTGGGCTCTTTTAGTCTTGTTGACAACTTCTCTAACACTTTGATCATAATTTTGAGGTGCCAGTGTTGGACTGGGTTGTACAAAGATAAAAATTATGCAACACCAGGTTATAATCCAACAAGTTTATTTGGAAGGACTAGCTTTTGGAGCGCTCCTGCTTCATGATGTGGTTGTCTGTTTGATCAGAAGGCCTTGGGTGAAAGGCCCATTGTGCAGTGTATCCAAAAGGAGATTGATATGAGAGAGTTTGGATACCTCTTGTTCTGCCTCATTGTCAAGTCTGTACTAGTCTTGACTTTGCTGCTGTTTTCGTTGAGTATCGTGCTTGTATTTGGGAAAGCCCATTAATTTAGTAACAACTCAATCTGGATTAAACTTTTTTCATAATTTTATGTTTCTGTTCAACATTTTCACTTATTTTCAATCAATTGTTGAAGTGGCTATGAATTAGCTTGGAGAATGCGTAATTGTTTTCTTAATTATACATTCATTGCCAACAAGATTTAAAAGTATTGTTACTTTTTAAAACTATTTGTGGAAAAGAGAAGATTCATGTTCTGCTTAGTCCACTGCACAGAAAAAATCTTGCCCCATTCCTCCGTATAACTTGAAATTTCACAAAAGCGTTTTTACGTACATCTGACAAAAATGTGTCTTTTGGGCTTAAAACCGTGCCTCCTTTTTGCAGTGTGGGTGAGGATGTTTAAAAAACAGTTGTGCATTATTTAAGTTCAGACTTCTGATGTTGTAGTTTTTAAAAGGTAGTGTGATTCAAAGGTGTTGGAACTCATCTGATATGTATTGTATATGGAAGTTGTTTGAAAATTGCAGTTATTAATATTATCTGAGTGTTGAAATAATGACTATAGGGCCTGTATGTTAATATTGATGTTCCATTGCAATGGTTAATATTACAAGTCGATGTGCCAGCTGACACTGTCAGCAGCAGTGAATTGTTTACATGTGTACCACCTAACCATAGATAAGAGATTGTGATGTAAAACTGTAATACAACTGTTGACCATATACTAATATATGAGCATTTGTTGACAACTCATTACATTGTTGACGGTGTTTTGTGATTTCCAATAAACTGCCATTCACACTCTAATGTTGTTTCAAATAAAGGGATGGTGAATTTTCTGTCAATTAAGCTATTTTGCCAGACATTGGATAGTTATAACTACATTATCTGGCTTTCATTTTTGCTTAAAATTTATGTTGAATCTTAGACCATAAGATTATATGAGCAGAATTAGCCCATTCATCACATTGAGTCGGCTCCACCATTCGAACATGGCTGATATGTTTCTCAACCCCATTCTCCTGCCTTCTCCCTGTAACCCTTGATCCCCTGACTAATAAAGAACCCTGTTTATCTCTGTCTTAAATGCACTCAATGACTTGACCTCCCCAGCCCTCTGCCATAATGATTTTCACGGATTACCACAGAATTCCACAGAAATTCCTCCTCATCTCAGTTCTTAAGGGCTTTCACTCTGAAGTTGTTCTCCTGGGTCCTAATCTCTCCTACTACTGGAAACATCTTCCATATGTCCACCTTATTCAGGCCTGTAAGTTTCAATCAGATCCGCCTCCAATCCTTTTAAAATCCATCAAATACAGACGTGGAGTTCTCGACCTCACAAGACTAGCTCTTCATTCCTGGGATCAGTCTTGTAAACCTCCTCTGCACCTTCTCTAATGCCAGTACATCTTTCCTTAGATATGGGGCCCAAAACTGCTCTCAATATTTCAAATTCAGTTTGTCCAGAGCCCCTACATCTCTGCTTTTGTTTTTAGCCGTCTTGAAATGAATGGCAACCTTCCCAACTGCCAACCGAACCTGCGTGTCAATTTTCAGAGATTCCTTTGCGCTTCAGATTTCTGAAGCCTTTCCTGTTTAGAAAAGAGTCAACACCTCTATTCTTCCTACCACCATGTATAACCTCTCACTTTGCCACAACGTACTCCATTTGCCACATCTTTGCCCACTAGTCTACAAGTCCTTCTGTAGTCTCCAGCTTCCTCAACACTATCTGTCCCTCCACTTATATTTGTGTCTTAAACAAACGTAGCAACAATGCTGTCAGTTCCTTCATCCAGGTTATAATGTATAATGTAAATGGTTGTCCCAACACTAGTCTCTGTGGAACTCCACTAGTCATTGGCTGCCATCCTGAAAAAGACCCCTTTTATCTCTGCTCTCTGTCTTCTGCCATTTAGCCTATCCTCTGTTCATGCCAGTATCTTGTTCCTAACACCTTGGGTTCTTATCTTATTAAGCAGCCTCCTGTGCGGCACATTGTCGTAGACCTTTTGGAAATCCAAATAGATAATGTTCAATGGCTCTTCTTTCTTTAGCTTGCTTGTTATCTCCTCAAAGAATTCTAATAGATTAGTCTGGCATGAAGTCATGCTGACTCTGCTTACATTCACCATGCACTTTCAAGTACTCAGTAATGTCAAATCTTAATCTCTAAAATCTTACCGACAATGAGGTCAGCCTGTAGTTTGCTGTCTTCTGCCTCGCTTCCTTCTTAAACAGGGGTGTTACATTAGTCACTTTCCAATCCTCTGGAATTGGTGATTCTTGAAAGATCACCAATGCCTCCACAATCTCCTCGGCTGTGTCCTTCAGCATTCTAGGATATAGACCATCTGGTCTAGGTGACTCATCTGCCTTCAAACTTTTCAACTTCCCCCAACACCTTTTCCTTAGTGATGGCCACTCATCTTTGCCCCCTGACTCTCTTGAAGCCCTGGTATGTTGCTGATGTCTTCCACATGAAAAATAATGCAGAGTACCTATCAATTCCTCTGCCATTTCTTTGTACCCCATTACTACTTCTCCAGTCTCATTTTTGAATGGTCAAATGTCCACTCTTGTATTCTTTTATTTTTTAAATATCTAAAAAAAACTCCTGCAATCTTCTTTTGTGTTACTAGTTAGCCTAGTCTCATATTTCATCTTCTCTTGCCCACTCTCCAATTACTGTTTTAGTTATCCTCTGGTTTTTAAAGGCTTCCCAATCCTCTAGCTTCCCACTAATCCTCACCATATTGTATGTTTTTTTATTTTTTGCTTTAATGCTGTCCCTCACCCATAGTTGCCTTATTCTCTACTTAGCATGTTTCTTTTTCTTTGGAAGGAATTTTTGCTGTGTATCCAGATTAGCCCCAGAAGCTCCTGCCATTGCTGCTCCACTATCTTTCCTGGTAGGCTTCAAGAAGGAAGCATATGTAAGGTATAGACCGGATAGATCGAATGAATCCTTTAGAGTATAAAGGCAGTAGGAGTATACTTAAGAGGGAAATCAGGAGGGCAAAAAAGGGGCATGAGATAGCTTTGGCAAATATAATTAAGGAGAATCCAAAGGGTTTTTACAAATACATTAAGAACAAAAGGGTAACTAGGGAGAGAATAGGGCCCCTCAAAGATCAGCAAGGTGGCCTTTGTGTGGAGCCGCAGAAAATGGGGAGATACTAAATGAGTATTTTGCATCAGTATTTACAGTGGAAAAGGATATGGAAGATATAGAATGTAGAGAGATAGATGGTGACACCTTGCAAAATGTCCATATTACAGAGGAGGAAGTGCTAGATGTATCGAAACGCATAAAGGTGGATAAATTCCCAGGACCTGATCAGGTGTACCCTAGAACACTGCAGGAAGTGAGAGAAATGATTGCTGGGCCTCTTGCTGAGATACTTGTATCATCGATAGTCACAGGTGAGGTGCCGGAAGACTAGAATTTGGCTAACATGGTGCCACTGTTTAAGAAGGGTGCTAAGGAAAAGCCAGGGAACTATAGACCAGTGAGCCTGACGTCGGTGGTGGGCTAGTTGTTGGAGAGAATCCTGAGGGACAGGGTGTAAATGTATTTGAAAAGACTAGGACTGATTAGGGATAGCCACCATGGCTTTGTGCGTGGGAAATCATGGCTCACAAACTTGATTGAGCTTTTTGAAGAAGTAACAAAGAGGATTGATGAGGGCAGAGCGGTAGATGTGATTTATATGGACTTAAGTAAGGCGTTCAACAAGGTTCCCGATGGGAGACTGGTTAACAAGGTTAGATCTCACAGGATACAGGGAGAACTAGCCATTTGGATACAGAACTGGCTCAAAGGTAGAAGACAGAGGGTGGTGGTGGAGGGTTGTTTTTCAGACTGGAAGCCTGTGACCAGTGGAGGTGTTGGGTCCTCTACTTTTTGTCATTTACATAAATGATTTGGATGCGAGCACAAGTGGTACAGTTAGTAAGTTTGCAGATGACTCCAAAATTGGAGGTGTCGTGGACAGCAAAGAAGGTTACCTTAGATTACAACAGGATCCTGATCAGATGGGCCAATGGGCTGAGAAGTGGCAGATGGAGTTTAATTCAGATAAATGCGAGGTACTGCATTTTGGGAAAGCAAATCTTAGCAGGACTTATACACTTAACGGTAAGGTCCTAGGGAGTGTTACTGAACAAAGAGACCTTGGAGTGCAGGTTCATAACTCGTTGAAAGTGGAGTCGCAGGTCGATAGATAGTGAAGGAGGAGTTTGGTATGCTTTCTTTTATTGGTCAGAGTATTGCGTACAGGAGTTGGGAGGTCATGTTATGGCTGTACAGGACATTGGTTATCCCGCTGTTGGAATATTGCGTGCAGTTCTGGTCTCCTTCCTAACGGACAGATGTTGTGAAAATTGAAAGGTTTCAGAAAAGATTTACAAGGATGTTGCCAGGGTTGGAGGATTGGAGCTATAGGGAGAAGCTGACCAGGCTGGGGCTGGTTTCCTTTGAGCGTCGGAGGCTGAGGGGCGACCTTATAGAGGTTTACAGAAGTATGAGGAGCATGGATAGGATAAATAGATAAAGTCTTTTCCCTGGGCGGTGGGGTGGGGGGGGGGGGGGGGGGGAGTTCAGAACTAGAGAGCATAGGTTTAGGGTGAGAGGGGAAAGATATAAGAGATCTAAGGGGCAACGTTTTCACACTGAGTGTGGTAGGTGTATGGGATGAGCTGCCGGAGGAAGTGGTGGAGGCTGGTACAATTGCAACATTTAAGAGGCATTTGAATGGGTATATGATTAGGAAGGGTTTGGAGGGATATGGGCTAGGTGCTGGCAGATGGAACTAGATTGGGTTGGGATATCTGGTCGGCATGGATGGGTTGGTCCGAAGGGTCTGTTTCCATGCTGTACATCTCTATAACTCTATGACTCTAATCAACTCTGGCCGGTTCCAATTTCATATTTTTGTAGTTACCTTTATTCAATTCCTCATCTCCCGCCTAGGAACCCTCCAATCACAAGGGATGAACTCAGATTTCTGCAGTTTCCTCATTTCCCCTCCCCCCACCTTGTATAATCCCAACCCTCGAACTCAGCACCACCTTCCTAACCTGCAATCTTCTTCCTGACCTCTCCGCCCCCACCCCCACTCCGGCCTATCACCCTTACCTTAACCTCCTTCCACCTATCGCATTTCCAACGCCCCTCCCCCAAGTCCCTCCTCCCTATCTTTTATCTTAGCCTGCTTGGCACACTCTGCTCATTCCTGAAGAAGGGCTCATCCCCAAAATGTCGATTCTCCTGCGCCTTGGATGCTGCCTGACCTGCTGCGCTTTTCCAGCATCACATTTTCAGCTTTATTCAATTACAATCCCATTACATCTGATTCAATCTTCTCTCTCTAAAACTGCAAAGTGAATTCTATCATATTATGGTCCCTGCTCTCTAGGAGCTCCTTCACTTTAAGCTCTCTATTCAAGGTTGCCTCATTATACACCACTAAATCCAGAATCGCTTGTTCCCATTGGGATCTACCGAAAGCTGCTCCAAAAAACATTTTGTAGCCATTCCAGGAATTCTTTTTCTTGAGATCTGTTACCAACCTGATTTTCCCAATCATTGCACATGTTGAGGTCCCCTAGGATTATTGTAATAGTGCTTTTCTTACAAACATTTTCTATCTCCTGATTTATTTTCTTCCTGACATCTTGACTACTACTAGGAGGCCTTACACAATGCCCATTATGGATTTTTTTCCTTTGCAGTTCCTCAACCCTATCTATACAGATTCTACGCCTTTTTGACTATGTGTCGCATCATGTTTCATTTCTTACAAACATGGCAACCCTGCCTCCTCTGCCCAACTGCCTCTCCTTTCAATAGGACGTGTATACTTGGATATTTAGTTCCCTGCCGCAATACCCTTGCAACCATGTCTCTTCAACACCGTCAGTCCTGTGTTGAATGTTCCTCCTTCTCACAGTTGTCTCCTTAGTTTAAACCATAACCACAGTCCTGGCTATGCAATTCACAAGGACTCTGGTCATAACATGATTTGGGTGGAGGCCATACTATTGGAAAAGCTCCCTCCATCACCAGTACTGATACCAATTTCCCATGAATTCAAACTAGTTTCTCCCACTCCAATCTTTGAGCCACTCATTTACCTCTTTAATCTTATTGACCTTGTGCCAATTTGCTCATGGCTCAGACGGTAATCCAGAGATGGACTTTTTTTAACTTAACCCCCAGCTGCTCATCTTCCCTCAGCAGAACCTCTTTCCACTTTCTACTTATATTGTTGGCACCCACGTGAAGCACACCAACTGGATCTTTCCCCTCCCACTTCAAGTTCCTCTGCTAAATCTGCTTCCTCACTAAATAATTTTACATGTTCTGTCTTGTATTTTAATTATGCTTAAATTGTTTCTGATAGTAAAGGTATTGTACATGGAGTTTTAAAATATACAATTTTGTTTAAAGGAAATCTTCATTGAAAGCTTGAGTTACGTTAATGAATCATAGTGCTGTGCTGAGTTCACTAATTGTTACCAGAGTGGTATGCTGTTGGCCTCCATTCCCTCATATTCAGAATGCCGAGTGTTGTATTTCTGATCACTAAATCACTGATGAAGATGGGATTGATGCTTGGTTCTGATGTCCTCCAAAGATCAATGGCATGTTGGCAGCTGCAGTTGATGGCATTTTGAACTAGCAATTGATGATCATTGAGCCACATTCTAGTGTTTCAAGAAGAGAAAATATTATGAAAATAATATATAAATTTATTACTGAAATATTTGTGTTTGAACGTATTCCAATAACAGCCTTTCCTTCATTTGACTGCTCTGTCAGAACCTCATCACATCACATCAGGATCTTCTCTACATTGCAGAGACCAAACGTAAACTCGGGGCATGTTTTGTCGAGCATGTCTGGCAGACCGCAGGACTGACCTGACCTCCCAATCACCATCCATTTTAATCCCCCCCTCCCCCCCAACTTTCCGACATGACCATCCTTGGCTTCCTCCATTGCCACAGTGAATCAGACCGCAAATTGGAGGAACAACACCTCACCTTCTGCCTGGGCAGCCTACAGTTGGGAGGATTCAACGCTGAGTTCTCCAATTTCAATTAACCTTCCTTCCTGGCCCTGACTCCTTTCCCAGCTCCTCCCCCACTCTTCCGTTCCTCTGATCGACCCTTCTTTCTAGCTACAACTGGATTCACTCCTTCCATCGACCAACCAGGTCATATCCTCTACCTGTGTCCACCTACCCCTACTTACCCAACACCCCTTACTTGCAACTCTCCTTACATCCACCCCCCCCCAGGTCCTGAAGAAAGGTTCTACCTGAAACATTGACTTCTCCACCTCTTGGTGCTGCCTGGCTTGCTGTGTTCTTCCATCCTTCTGCTTGTCTACCTTGGATTCCAGCATCTGCAGTTTTTTTGTCTCTAACCAAGAATCTCATCACTGTTTACTAGGCTGGGTGGCATTTCTTTTGTCCTCAAGTAGAATGGCTCATGCAGTCTTGAAAAATGAGATAATTTCATATTGAGTTTATATTTTGTAGTCAGCAGAATAATGATGGGATTTGTTTCCAGCCTCGAAGAAAACTGCTCATAAGTCTCTATATTGATTAAAACTTTCCTGATAATTTTATTCTGGTGCCACCTGGAGGGAATCTCTGATGTCCAGCAACAGCGATGTCATCAACTGGCTAAGCAACCAACACATTGAAAAATGTTCACAGAAATCCAAATTAGAAAGTAACGTGCAAGTTTTATAGCTCACCTTTTACAATTTTAAAGAAAGTGAAATGAAAGTTCGGACAAACACATGGGGTTAAGGTGAAAGTTGAAATATTGTAAACAGACTTTAACACTTAAAGAGAAGGTAAAAGTTTATGGAATATTTTTATTGGAATTGAGAAGTGACTCAAAATATAAAGATTTTCACTGTCTGAAAGAGCATTTGGTAGTAGTTATAATTTAGTAGCCTTTAGAAGGACAGTTATGTTTCATTCAATAATGTATAATTTCCTTGACTTTTTACAGTGAGAATTGTACATTTTGGAGGTTCGCATTAATTCAGTGATTTCAAATTGACTTCCATTTGTAAGGACTTCAGCACACCATGTGGAGAAGCAAAGAATTAGAGACAGGGATTTCTGGATTTCCATGTTTAACTGCACGTGTGGTCACCAGAAGGTAGAGTAATGATGACAGAAGTTTAGGCATCTTTCGACATGGCCGCAACCACAAAACCAGGTCATAAGATTATAAGAGGATTTGAAAGAGTAATAAAACATAAGGGAATATGGAATTTCAAAGTAGGAGTAATCCATATGGTCCTTTGAGCCGCTTCTGTCATTCAATAAGACCTGGTTGTGGTCTCAATTCAAGCAGATGGTGTGAGCAGTTTTCCTTTATCCAGAGAACCTAGAACTGGGCAACATGGCTTCAGGATCGGGGTCAGTCATTTACAACCGAATTAAGAAATTTCTTAACTTATAATATGAATCTTTGGAATTCTCTATTCCGGAGGGCAGTGGGTGCTCATTCATTAAGGCTGAGTTTGAGAGATTTTTGGACAGTAAGAAATCAAATAATGTGGGAAAGGGAAATTAAGATCAGCCATAAGCCTAATAAATAGCACAGCACTGTACACTCAAGGTTCTGTGACTTACACCTGCTCCTTATATTCTTAGCAGCACTTTTGAAGCACAATTTTAAGTTTAAAATTTTGCTCTTTTTTCATTATATTTTGTTCTATAATCCTGATGGTAACTACATTTTAATCTTCGTTAATAATGCGCAGATCGATTGTTTATGTTCAACCTGTTGAAAGGCAGAAAAACTATAAATCCAATTGAAAGTATATCAGGGTTTTCAAGAGATATGATGGATATCTTCTATTATAAACTACAAACTAATTAAGCTTTGGAAACTCATTCATCCATGTGAAATTGTAGAGTATTACTAAATGTTATTATTGAGCCTATCTATGTGCAGGTCTTTTTTATTCCTTTGACACCCAATCTGCTTTGCATTTTCTGAAAATTAAAATCTGTTAATCTCTTTCATCTTTACTATCAAGTGACAGGCCTACAGGCCATTTTGTCCCAATGTCATTGTCTAGTTCGCATTTGACCTCAGGGTGCTGCTGTCCCAAGATAGCAATAGAAATGAAATTTAAATTTTAAATTGAAAAATAGTCTTTTCTGGGGATTTTAATTTATCAGTGTATCGTTGTCCACATGCAAAGCAAAACCTTAAGTTGAGTAACCTAACATAGAACTGTACATTCTGATTGATGAAACAGTCTTTATTTTAAAAGTTGAGTGTGACTTGGCATGTAAACACTTTGTCAGTTGTATTCATACCGAGGATTTAATTGGGATTTAATATATATAAGCAAGGACAACTTAGCTGTTCCCTAAATAAAGTATAAGTTAACTTATTTAAAATTTGCATGTTTTTCTTGGTAGCTCATTAATTCAGTGAGTATACAAATTGAGTTGTTGATAGCAAAGGAAATGTTGAATCAAATTGCTAAGTAATCCGTAATCCACAAAAATTCAGTTGAAGGGAGCATGTTGCTTTGTTGTAAACTCGGGCTGAATTGACATAATACTTAAGATGCAAATGTGGTGGAGACTGAAATAATTTTCACAAACATTCCATCACGTAAAGTTGAAAGAATCCTATCCCATAATAAGAAAAAAACTCATGGACTTAACTATCAACCCTGTTGTCTTACCTCTACGAAATCACAAAGATAAATAGATTTTTAGTTAAGCGAGTTAAAGGATGTAGGAGAGTGGAGTTAAGTAAAGATTAGCCATGATCATATTGAATGGGTGAGCAGGCTTGAAGGGTTGACTAGCCAACTGTGTTCGTATTTTTAATGTTCTTAGTCTGACCTACTTCATGCTTTCACCACTTTCAGTTTTAATTTTAATTTCATATTTAAAACCTCTGCTGTAGTTTGCTTTTTGCCCACAAAAATATATGCTTTCTAAAGGCAAATAAACAATCATCTGTGCCTTTGTCCCCTCAGGAACATCAGTATAATGTACATCAGTATAGCTAGCTCTCCTCCCTTCACTGATCCACATTATAGTCCTGGATTGTTGCCATCATTTTGTAAAAGGTCTTCCTGTCAAACAATGCTGATCTGCTTGAAATAAAATGTCTGCCAGAGTGATTGTGGTTAGTATCAGTAATGGAAGATGTCAGCCCTGTTGGTAATGCTTTAATGGGGAGTTTCGAATAGATAAATAATGTAAAACTGCTGGTATATTATTTGTTTCTGAATTCAGCTAACATAGTTACTCATGGTTTATCAATGTTCAACTCACTTTGATATAATATTAGCAAATAATATTCTTCGTGGCTATTCTCTAAAGTCTTTTCCTCTTTGATTTCAGCATCATCATTAGTGCCCAGTGAGATAAGATTCTTCTTTATTTCTAACAATGTGTTCTATATATTGTGTAGAAACATACTTTATATTTCTGATCTCAGCACTGTCTTTTCCAAGTTTTGCTATATGTTGAGAATATTGTCTCATGATAGGACACAGTAACATAGATGTCAGTGTTCAAGAGTGAGATGTTAGAAATCTGATGATTGTTTCATTGATGAATTCCATTGCTGGTGTCCACCTCCTTGCTGTCCTCGAGCATTGTCCTTGCAACTGTTAATGGAGTAGTTCCTTATACAGTAAAGGCTATATCATGTTACCCTCAAGTTCACGTGACTGTCTTCCTGACAGAGTTCGGGGAGGGCAAATATAGAATGTGCCCAATATGTTAAATTCCAAGAACTCTGGCATTCACCAGGATCTCATACTCTGAGGAAGATAAAGTAATTTTGAGCTTCTGAGGCATGCATATTTTGGTTAAACCTGATTGATTACCTGAATAAGTCAACGCATTATAATAGGAGCAGGATTATGTCATTCAGCCCTTCGAGCCTGAACAGCTGCCATTCTTTTGAATCATGGTTGTTATGTGTCTAAACTCCATTTGCAAGCATTTGATCCCTATTTCCTGATATTCTTTCGGAATTAATAAAAGGCCTGTTGATTTCACAATTAAAAGTTTAAATTAGCCTACTATCCACAGCTTTTTGTGTGAGAGAGTTCCAGGTTTCCACCACTGTCTGTGAGAAAAAGTGCTTCTTAAAAAATGTGATGTTATCTGAGGAGGAAACAGAAGAAATTCGTTAAGTGTAATTATACACCTGAAAGCTATTCTGGGCAAATGCATTTGGCTGCTTTCTCATTATTTCACTTGTTTATGTGGAAGTGATGAATTTTCAATATCCTAGTGTGCTACTCTTCATTAATGGGAGCATTTGCAGAGTTATGTTAATATTTATTGCATGAAATACATTTTTCAGTATTGTTCAGGTACAGTTTAAGCAATAAATGTCACTAGAGAAGTTAACCACAAAGCAGTTCCTTTATGTGTGAAGTAAGAGGCTTTGTTTATTTATGGAAAATAATATGACAGGAAATGGTGTTATGATGTCTCTTTTGAAGATTTGATGCTGGTGGGTTCATGGAGACATTATAAATAGCACAGACAAATGGTTGAGTGAACATATCCTACTAAAAAATAAAGGTTTTATATAAGCTGCTGGGAATATAGATATTTATCAATTTTTTTTTAATGCAGTTAGTATTTGAGTGCTGCTGGTTTTCACAGACTTTCATAAGGCTGATTGTTTTTAAAAAATGCAAGACTTAGATTTACATAGCATTTTTCACATACTCCATATACCAACAACTTGAATTTATTTAATGCCTTTAGCAGAATAAAATATCATGAGGCATTTCATATGATCACTGATTCAAAATTTTTAAGCCATACAAGATGTTAATTAAGCAAATGAGAAAGCATTGTTTAAAAAATCTTAACACAGGAGGAAGGAATTCCAGAGCTTTAGGACCTTGGCATGACCACCAGTGGTAGAATGATTAATATTCAGGATGCCCAAATGGATTGAATTAGGACTGCGGATAATGCAGTGTTTTATGGCAGGCGGAGATAAGAGACAAGAAGAGTGAGGTACTGGAGTGATTTGAAAGCGAGGATGCGAATATTGAAATTGAGGCATTTCTTAACTGAGAACCAATGTAGGTCAGCAAACAAGGAGATGATAGGTAAACAGAAGTGGGTACAAGTTATGACAAAGATAGCAAAAAGCTAGATGACCTCAAGTTTATGGAGGGTAGAAGAGAGAAATTGATAAGAAATGCGTTGGAATAGTCAAGTCAGCAGTAATAAAGGCATTTGTGAGAGTTAGATAGTAACATTCAAATTAGGTAAAAACAATGACTGCAGATGCTGGAAACCAGATTCTGGATTAGTGATGCTGGAAGAGCACAGCAGTTCAGGCAGCATCCAAAGAGCTCCTTGGATGCTGCCTGAACTGCTGTGCTCTTCCAGCACCACTAATCCACATTCAAATTAGGAGCAGGAGTGGGCCATGAACTTGCTGTGCCATTTGATAATATCACTGATCTAATTGTAACCTCAAATCCGTGTTCCTGCCTAATCTTTCACCCCCCTGTTTAACAAGAATTTATCTACGTCTGCCCTAAAGATATTTAAGGACTCTGCTTCCACCACCTTTTAAGAGAGTTCCAAAGACCTCGACCCTCTGGGAAAAAGTCCCCTCATCTCTCTGCTATAAATGGATGACCGCTGACATTTAAACAGTGACTTCTAGTTCTAGATACGTCCATAAAAGGAAACATCCTCTCCACATCTACCCTTGGAAATACTCAAGATCGTCTATATTTCAATTGAGTCACCTCTCACTCTTCAGCAGATACAAGCCAAGCCAATGTAACCTGCCTCATATGACAATTCAAGGTATTAGTCCAGTAAACCTTCTTTGGACTGCCTCCAATATATTTATGTCTATTCTTAAATAAGCTGCCAATGCTGTGTACAGTACTCCACATGTGGTTTCACCAGTGCCCCATATAATCTGCCCAATTTTACATTCAATCTCCCATGCTAATTAATTGCTATACTTTTTGCAATTAATGCACAAGGACATCCAGATCTCTCTGCTGATGAGCTGAGACAAGAACAATGTTTTGAGGATGAAAGTAGACAACTTTGATGACACGCAAATGTGGTTGGAAACTCATCCTAAGATCAAATATGCACTTAAGGCTATGCAGAGACTAGTTCAATCTCAAGACAGTTGTTACAGAGAGCGGTAGAATCTCTAGCTGGAGAACAGATTTTTTTATAAATATGTGGACTGAAGACAAAGATTTCCCAGTACTTGGAGGAAATTTCTGTTCATCCAGTACCAGATGTTGGATAAGCAGATTGATGGTTTAGAAACAATACAGTGGTTGAGAGAGGTGCTGGTGAGGTAGAATTGGATGTTGTCAGCATATGTGTGGAAGCTGTCTCTATTTTTAGATGATGTCATCAAGGGGTAATTTACAGATGAGTAATGGGAGGGGATAAGTACATGGGTTATTGGTAGATCTCAGAGGTGTTGGCATGACAGTGAGAAGAGAAGTCTAAGTGCTTCAGAACCAGTGAATTATTTTTGAAGTATTATAAGCTTGGAAATGTTAACAGCCAACTCCAACAAACAGCAGTGATATTGATTTAAAACGATTTATTGATCAGAATTAAAGGGATACATTTTCACCAGGATATTGGAGATAATACACTTGCTGTCTTTTAATCTAGTGCTATGGGATCTTTTTTGTCGACTTGAAAGAGTAGATGACGCCAAGGTTTAGTGTCTTACCTAAAAGGTGACACCAGTGACAGTGCAATAGCATTTTGTGCTCAAGGTTCTAATATTAGTAAGAGTACAATAAAGAATTTGAGATGGACCCTTAATAATATGGAGGAAGGTACACTTGCGAAATCTCAAACTTGCCAGTTACATTTGCTTGAACAATTAATTTCCATGCTTTTAAACTGGCGCAGTCTGGTGAAACTGATTTAACTGGAATATTTAGAAGGAATTTTTTTTTGTTGACGGAATATCATGTGCAACAAAAAAAATCAATGATGCACAATAGTATTTTTATGAAACATTTCATGAAGGTTTTTCAGTAGTTTTAACATGTTTTCCATAAGCAAAGACTTGCCCAAGACAGTACAATGCCTCACAGCACAGGAACAGGCCCTATGGCCCACAAAGCCCACCAATTCATAATCCTTAGCTAGACCCACTACTTATTATCCACACGTGGTTCTATCCCTCTGTTTGTCTCTAATTCATGTGCCTCTCAAGATACACCTGAAATATTGCTAATGTGCCTATTTCCATTCCTCCACTGGCAGTGCATTCCAGGCACCCACCACTCTCAGTGTGAAATATTTTCCCTGCACTTCTCTCGTAAACTTTCTCCCCCTCACCTTAAATCCATGCCCTCTTGTAGTTGGCCTTTTCACTGTGGGGGAAAAAAGCCTTTGACTGTCCACCCTATCCATGCCCCTCATAATTTTGTAAGCCTCTGTCAGGTCACCCCTTAGCCTCTGACTTTCTACTGAAAACAATCTGAGTTTATCTAGATTGAGGTTATCCTCTTTATTAAACCCTCCAGACCAGGCAACCTCTTGGTAGACCTTCTCTGCACCCTGCAAAGAATCCACGTGTTTCTGGTAATATGGTAACATAATATTCCAAATGTGGCCTAACTAAAGTTTTATACAGCTACAATGTGACTTGTCAACCCTTATATTTGATGCCCCAGCTGATGAAAGCAAACATGCTGTATGCCTTCTTGACCATCGTATCCACCTGTGTTGCCACTTTGAGGGATCTGTGGACCTGTATGCCCAGATCTCTCTATATGCCAATGTTCCTAAGGGTTCTGTCACTTATTATATAATTTGCACCTGAATTTGATCTTCCAAAATGCATCACCTTGCATTTGTCTTGATTAAACTCCATCTGTCCAAATCTGCAATCTATCTATACCCCACTTTGTCTTTTGACAATCCCCCTCACTATCTGCAATTCTGCCAATTTTGATGCCATATGCAAGCTTACTAATCATACCAGCTACATTTTCCTCCAGATACTTTAAATATAAAACAAATATCAAAGGTCCCAACACTGATCGCTGTGAAACACAACTAGTTACTGATCTCCTTTCTGAAAAAACACCCTTCTACCGCTACTCTGACTTCTATGACCAAGCCAGTTTTGTATCCATCTAGCCAGCTCACCCCAGATCCCATGAGACTGTACCTTCTATACCAGCCTACAATGAGGTACCATATCAAATGCCTTACTAAAGTCCATGCAGACAGTGTCCACTGCCCTTCTCTCATCAATCATTCTTGTCATTTCCTCAAAGAAAATCTTGACAAGTGTAATTAGCCCACCTAAGGGCTAATTTAGTAGTGGTATGTTTTAACTAAGCTGGTTCACTATGGATGCTGTCCAATGAAATTTAAGATACTAGATCCATAAGAGCACATATTTGTGCCAAGATGCAGTTTTATACTCTTCTTGTTTACACACATCAATCAACAGGAAGAAGTACTTACTTTAAAAATGTATTAAATGCAGTATTACTGTACTTATCGCTAATCAACAGTAGGAGGCAGTAAGAAGAGATTTAACACTAAAATAATCATGTAATTGGCAAGCAGAAGTAAGCAAATTAACTTGTGGATGTGCTCCTTGGGGCTACAGTCCAACATTGTTGGAGCATGCCTACATTCTCTCTCTTTATATCATTGCTTTATATCTGTGTGTAGTTCAAGAGCCAGCTGGGCATAATTTATAAAAATTGTAGTCCTTGTTTAAAATCAACGTGAATGTGTTATAACAATTTTTTTTAACATAGACTATAGACTACATTAGTGGGTATGACTGTTGCAAATCCAAAAAAAAAGTTATAAATATTTTGAAGGGTTTATGCCCGAAACCTGGATTCTCCTGCTCCTTGGATGCTGCCTCACCTCTGCTGTGCTTTTCCACCACCACACTCTCGACACTGTTTACACTTTTTGACCGTCTCTCATTGATGTGAGAAGATGGTGGGCAGATTGTAGAACTTCTTGAATTGCTGCAATCAGTGTTAAGAAATTCAAGGTTATTGACTCAGTGATAATGATACAGTGGCTTGGTCATTGACAATAGATTTTTTTGTCATGCTTTGCAAATGAGTGACTGGCTAGGCTTCTTCAGAGGCTATTAATGGTCAACTATATAGTGTGAGCCTGGGGCAAAATGTAGACCAATGAAGGAATAGAGTTAACCAGTTGTGCTTTTAAGCCAGTCTAGTAACTTCACAGTTATTTTTCTGGTAACATTACATAAACTAACAGATTAATTAAATTCAAGTACTTCAAATCATTATCTTAACTCAAGTCAGTGCTAAGAAGAGTTTCTTTTCTTTTTAATTATCATTCCTTTTTCCTGAAAAATGCTGGGTTATGGGTAACGGCAGATTTGATTTTGCTTCTGTTTATTGCCTTAGTCCCAAGCAGATAAATTGATCTGATTTCCATTTACACATGCAAATTTCCCAGAAGTGAATTTTTTTTTCCCTTCTGCAGCTCGGAGTGTGCTTTTACTGCCATCTTTATTGAGATAAGCAAACTTGACAAAGATCAGGAAATGAATCATGCAACTGCATTGGATAGGCATATGGAGGATAGTGGGCTAGTGTAGGTTAGGTGGGCTTGGATCGGCGCAACATCGAGGGCCAAAGGGCCTGTACTGCGCTGTATTTTTCTATGATCTAACTATCCCATCCGTATCGCTCTGTTCTGTGCAATTCAAGAGTTTTGGTTTTTTTAATACTTGTATTTGGAGATCCTTCAATTCATAGGGTTTTCATGACATAGCTTCAGTAATAGATTGAAGTGAAAAAGAGAAAATGCTGGAAAATCTCAGCAAGTCTTGCAGCATCTGTAAGGAGAGAAAAGCTGACCTTTCAAGTCTAACTGACCCTTTGTCTTAGCTTTGACAAAAGGTCAGTTAGACTCTAATCATCAGCTCTTTTCTCTCCTTACAGATGCTGCAAGACTTGCTGAGATTTTCCAGCATTTTCTCTTTTTTGGTTTCAGATTCCAGCATCTGCAGTAATTTGCTTTTATCCAGTAGATTGAAGTGGATTTGATACTAAGTGTGGACTGGATTATGTATGTGTTTCTTTGAGAATTCAAATAATGTTTAGATTGTCTTTGAGTTGCCTAATGATCTGTTAATCACCTGCTTACAGGCCCATTTGCTTAGCAGACAGAAGATTATTTCTAGCAATATTAGTAGTGTGGTTATCTATATGCAAAGTCTGTCATTCAGCTGAGTTTGTTGTCGTCTTTGTTGCATTTCATGTTTGGTAAATTGTTTTGAGGCCTTTCTCTCAAAGCCACACATGGTCAATAGCTTGTCAAATTCAGAGATATTTGAAGAACCCTCAAGAGATAGATTTCAACATTGAAATTAGCCCAAGATACACAGGGAGCAGGAGAATCGACGTTTCAGGCATAAGCCCTTCTTCAGGAGGACTCCTCCTTGGATGCTGCCTGACCTGCTGCGCTTTTCCAGTAACACATTTTTTAGCTCTGATCTCCAGCATCTGCAGTCCTCACTTTCTCCAAGATACACAGGACTTCGTGTAGGAAAGTTAGTATAGGGGTTGGAGAAGTGGCAGGTATTTATTACATGTGATATGTTCTGGTTAACATTTTAAGTTTACTGTGTGGGTTAGATCAGATATGCTGTATGTGTTGTGCTGAGTGGAACAACAATTACTTGTATTTATGTCATTCATTACAGTGAAGGGCGTCAAAGGCATTCACAGATGAGAAATTGGCAATAGAGGAGTTAGGAAACAAGACTGGATGTCTGACTGCAATATAGAACATAGAACAATACAGCACAGAACAAGCCCTTCGGCCCACGGTGTTGTGCCAAACATTTGTCCTAGCTTAAGCATTGATCTTTTAAGGTGAGAAAGAAAGTAACAGGTAGGTTATAGATTCATGGAGTCAAACAGCACGGAAACACTTCCGTCAGCCCAACTCATCCTTGCCTAAACTGAATTAGTCCCATTCACCTGTATTTGGCTTTATATATCTTTCTGATTCGAGTACCTGTCCACATGTCTTTCAAATGCTGTAAATGTATCTGTCTCTACCACGTCCTCTGGCAGCTTGTTCCATATACGCACCACCCTCTGTGTGGAAAAGTTGCCCTTCAGGCCCCTTTAACATCTTATCTCTCTCAGCTCAAAGCTATGCCCTCTCGTTTTGGACTTCCCCTGGGGAAAAGACCTTGACTAGGCACTTTATCCATGCCCCTCATGATTTTATAAACCTCGATCTGGTCACCCCTCAGCCTCCTATGCTTTTGGGGAAAAAAAAGTCCAAGCCTATCTAGCCTCTTCTTATAACTCAAACCTTCCAGTCTCAGTTTTTTTTACACCCTTTCCAGTTTAATGACATCCTTTCTATAGCAGGGCAACCAGAATTACACAATACTCAGAAGTACACAATACTTCAAATGTGGCCTTACAGATGTGTTGTACAGCTGTAACACAACTCCTGCACTCAGTGCTCTGACCATTGAAGGCAGGTGTGCCAAAACCACCACCTTCAGCCTGCCTACCTGTGACACCACTTTCAAAGAACTATGTACCTGCATCCCCAAGTCTCTGTTCACAACATGCCCGAGGGCACTATCATTAACTGTGTTAAGTCCTGCTCTGGTTTATCTTATCAAAATGCAACACCTTGCATTCATCTGCATTAAACTCCATTTGCAATTCCTTGGCCCACTGGCAGTTGATCAACCAAACTCTTAGATAACCTTCTTCACAGTCCACTTTAACCAATTTTTGGTGTCATCTGCAAACTTACTAACAGTATCTCCTATATTCTCATCTAAATCCTTTCCATAAATTACAAGCTGACCCTTGTGGCAAGCCGTGGGTCACAGGCCTCCAGTCTGAACCACCCTCTACCGCCACCCTCTGTCTCCTACCATTAAGCCAATTTTGTATCCAATTGGCTAGCTCTCCCTAGATCCCATGCGATTTAACCTTGCTAATGAGTCTACCATGTGGAATCTTGTCAAAGGCCTTTGCTAAATTCTATGCAGACAACATCTACAGCTCTGCCTTCATCTGTTTTCTTGGTCACCTCTTCAAAAAAACTCGATCGAATTTAAGAGATACAATTTCCCATGCTTAAAGCCATGCTAACTATCCTGAATCAGTACTTGACTTTGCAAATGCATGTAGATCCTACCTGTTCGAATTGAGTCAATGGGCTGAGGAGTAGCAGATGGACTTTAATTTGAATAAATATGAGGAATTGCATTTTGGTAAACAAGTAAAAGGCAGGATTTATACTGAAGCAGTGTCCTGCCCAAGAGGTTGACTCTTTTCTCCTCGGGTGCTGCCTGACCTGCTGTGCTTTTTCTAGTGACACTTTATCAACTCTGACTCTCCAGTGTCTTTAGTCCTCCCGTTCTCCCAGGAGTTATACAGTTAATGGTAGGGCTCTGGGTAGTGTTGTAGAACAGAGCAACCTCGGGGTTCAGGTACATAATTCTTTGGAATTTGCATCACAAGTAGACAGGGTGGTTAAGAATGGCTTTCACATGCTTGCCTTCATTGTCAGACCTTTGAGTGTAGGAGTTGTTGATGTTCAGGATGTTGGTGAGGCATCCTCTGGAGTACAGGTTCTGGTCTCCCTGTTGTAGGAAGGATATTGTTAAACTGGAGGGGCTTATGAAAATATTTACCAGGATATTGCTGGGATTAGAGGGTTTGAGATAAAAATAGGCTGGGACTGACTTCACTGAAATGTAAGAGGTTGAGGGGTGACCTAATAAGAGTTATAAATCATGAGAGGCATAGATAAGGTCTTTTCCATAGGATGGAGGAGTTCAAAACTAGGGGACATCTTTTGAAGGTGAGAGGAAAAAGATTTAAAAGGACATGAGGGGCAACCTTTTTTTACATAGGAAGTGGTTAGTTGTGGATTGAACTGGAGGAAGTGGTGAATGTAGGTACAGTTACAGCATTTAAAAGACATTTGGATAAGTACATGATTCGGAAAGGTTTGCAGTATATGGGTCAAATGTAGGCAAGTGGGACTAGTTTAGTTTGGGAACATGGATTGGTGTGGACCCATTTGACCGAAGGTTCTGTTTCCATGGTGTGTGATTGTATGACTTCCCCACCATTGACATTAGATTCACCAGTCTTTAGTTCCCTGACTTTTTTCCTTGCAGCCTTTCTTAAGTAATGGCACAGCATTAGCCACCCTCCAGTCTTCAGCACCTTACCTGTGGCTGTCGATGATAAAACTACCTCCACTAGGGGTCCCACAACTACTTAGGGATTAGGGTTAGAGATTTATTTAATCCTCACTGACCAGTAGCTTGTCTATTGATATTGATGGCATGGAAAACTATAAGCAATAATGTTGGTAGTTTAATATTACACCTGGAGTTCCTCTTGTATGCTGCCTTCACTACAAATTCTTTGCTTTGGACAGTAGGAACATGATATCAGTAAATCTGTTCTAGGTGTAAACTTCATTATTTTGCTACCTGGTACTGCTGGATGTTCAGATACAACTTTCTTGACTCAGTTTGTTGCATTAAAGTCCAGTCCTGTTTTGATTTGAAGGCTTCACACACATGCTTACTACACCACATCACCATTATGATAGTTACCACATGCGTGCCATCTTCTTTATCTTTGTTTCGTTTTCCCAGGAGAAATGTCACATTACAAGTCTCAATATCTCTAGGTTAGAAAGGTAGAGTGTTTGCCCAGTTAGCAAAATTGTGGTTAACTCTGAAACCACATGATTACCACAGGCTGCCAACACAGGTTAGATTTACCTTCGAAGAAAGGACTCCAAACTTTGCTTCTGAGAACTTGTAACAAGAATGGCAATGTACCTCTGTATCAGATATCATGCTCACAATGGGTGGATAGAAAAGTGAAGAAACACTACATTGAACCATCATTAGATTGTCTTCTAGCAAGAATGCATGATACTTTTTCACATTCTTTGCTGGATGTGCAATTCTCAAACTGTGTGTATCAGTAAGTCACATTTTATCTTCGTATTCTTACACTGTTAGCGGATTGTTGGAACTAAATTTAGTGCATCTGTGATGTCCAACATCAAGCTGTCTAATCTTGACAAAGGAAACCTTTTCCCTTTTCCATGTGATCTTTTCTGATGCTTTACACATCCTTAACTTATCAAGGGTGATAACATTTAAATAAAACCTGGTTTGAGTTCTTAATGAATTGGCTGGATAAAACTTTACGTTTCATAGCAAAAGAAAACTCCTTAAAGCTTTATTTCAAACCAATTGCGGATTTTCAAACTGATCAGTTTGAAAAGATTAGTAGAGGCAAAGGATAAGGGACGCTTCATTTCAGTAAATGAATCCTAACTTGCTAAGTTAATTAGTGCTAAAAAAATTACAATTTACAATATAGAAAGAATAGACTAAATAACAAGCAGTATAGATGCATCATAATTATTTTATGATATGTTAATAATTAAGTTTCATCTCCAGAGCATTGACTGTAATGTTTGGTGATTTGTGAACCTCAATGTGTGAGGTGAAATGTTACTAAGAAGTGGCAGGCCTAGGGGTAAGAAATTCCTTTGTGAGTTTCCAGGAGCACTGTTTTCATTTTTGTTTACTACACAAAATGAAGCTAAAAGTCAACACAATTAGGTATTCAATAAAATCTGTCCATGAAACCACAAAGTGCTCTGTTAGAGTTTATACTACCAATAACCTGAGTACATTTATGAGGGTTGCCTAGCATATGCTTTTAACTCCGATCAGTGCAGGGGAGTGGAACAGACGATACCCTAGTCTGAATAGGTCATGATTGGTAACGTTCCTCAAACTCTGAATTAATTTAGGCTGGCTGGGAAAATACATGAAACTGTGTATGCTACTTGGAGCGGAAATAGTTCATGTGCAAAGAGCTTCCAAGACTTATTTCCCATAGATAGATATTGTTGCATTCTAAGCAAAAAATGCTTCGTTTGTAAACTAAAGCGTGTTTAGTCAAACTTTGATGCTTATGATATTTATAATTAAGAAGAGATTGTATTAAGATTGAAAGGCAGAAATTTTGTTGCTGTTTAGGAATTGTTAAATTTTGGTTTTCGTCCTGTGGAAGCAGCTGAGAAGAATCACAATTGAATTTTTAAAAATTTGTGTGCTTTTATATCATTTTTAGGCATAAAGCAAATATAAGCTCACTAACTTCATACTCCATCTACTATATTCCATACTGTACTTTTTGTTTAGGTGTCCTGGTTCTGACCTCAGATGTAGGATTGCAGAACTTGGTCAGTAGTGAGTGGAATAGGCTTGAGGCTACCCTGAACAGGACTCTGCAGAAGTTGGAAAGGAAGGTGAATGAAAGATTTATCTTCCTGTAGAGCTAAGGCATCATTGGCGTGCTGCCCCATTAGTTGAGAATTGCAATCACATGCTTTCACCCTGTAACCAACGTGACAGCTGCATTCATTGCGGTAGGCATGCAACACTGGTGTATTTGCTCAGGTGAGTTGCCTTTGGAAGCCTGATCAACTTGCTTGAGGAATGTTAATGAAGGCTGTCGCAAAGATTAGATAGGAAACTTGGTTGTGAAGAAGGCATAAGAATGTTGTTTACTGGAAATAGATTGAGTGAGTGGCCAAAAATCTGGCAGATGGTGTATAACGTGAAGACTTTTACTTTGGCAGGAAGAATTTTAAAAAAATATTACTTGAGGTGAAGAATGATTGCAGAATTTCATGGTATTGAGGGAACTAGCTTCCAGTGCATGAGTCAAAAAATGTTTTTTTAATTCACGTATCAGATGAAAGTGTTGCTGACTAGCCCAACATTTATTGCCTAGAAGGCAGTTAAGAATCAACCACATTGCTGTGGATCTGGAGTCACAGGTAGGCCAGACCAGGTAATGATAGCAGATTTCCTTCCCTCAGGGATGTTAGTGAACCTGATGGGTTTTCCTGACAATCAACAATGGATTCATAGTCATCATTAAACGGTTAATTCCAGATATTGTTATTGAATTCGAATTCCACCATTTGCCATGGTGGGATTCGAACGTGGGTCCTCAGAACTTATTTCCTGGGTCTTTGGGTTAGGAGTCAATCAATAATACCAGTAGGCTATTGCCTCCCCTGTGTGTAGGTACAGCAAGTAATTAATAAGCCTAATGGAATGCTGTCCTCATGGTGAGAGGATTTGAACATAAAGGTAAAGATGCTAACTTCAATAATACAGCATATTGGTAAGACTACGCCGTAAATACTGTGTGCAGTTTTGGTCTCCTTTAAGGATGGATGTAAATGATTTGGACGCAGTTCAGTGTATGTTTACTAATTGATTTTTGGAATGAGTGTGTGTCTTATGAGAAAAATGGAGGGTTTGGGTTAATAACGAGAGGCTGAATGGGTTGGGACTCGGGGGCACTTTTTAAAAAAAAACACAAATTAGGGGATATACGTTTAGTTCAGAAATGAGGATTTTATTTTCCCCAGGGCTTGTGCTACTTTGGAACTTCCTGCCTCAGAAGGTGGTGGAGGTGAGTTTGTTGAATATTTTTACGGTTGAAATAGATAAATTTTAGATAAGGGAATTGATTCTTATTGTCTGTAAATGGCAAGCTGGAATTCAAAACATCAATAAATCAGTCGTGATCTCTTACTAAACGACAGAGCGGTCTTGAGGGACTGAATAGCCTACTTCTGCTTCTAATTCAAAATGTTCATATACCTGAGACTCAACTTTCATCAATCCTCTGTCATAACAGCTCAGACATCAGAATTGTGAATCAATCCAAGAAACTTCAACAAAGAATTTTTAATGTGTAATTTTATTAGGCATCTGTTGTTGCTTTTGAATTTAAGATTTAATTAGATGTCCAAATTATTTCCTTTTTCATACTTATTACTTGTTTTAACATACTTGTTTTTGAACAGCTGAATGAGTAACTGTGGTATGTGATACTGAGTGATGCGTCACACTGAGCCATACCAATCTAGAACTCGTGATGTGAAGGAGCTGGTGTTGGACTGGGGTGGAAAAGTTAAAAATCACAATACCAGGTTATCGTCCCAAATTTATTTGGGAGCATTCTGAAAGCTAGTGCTTCCAAATAAACCTGTTGGACTGTAACCTGGTGTTGTGTAATCTAGAATTCATCCGAGCTCTTTACTCCATTATCATTACCTCTGCTCAAGATATAGTAAGAGTGCGTCAACAAGTCTGTCTGTTATTGGGTCAGGAAAGTAAAAGCCAATCCTGGTTTCTGTTGTTCATTACATAGCCATGTTAGGACTGTTTTGCTTGGGGGCCAAATTAGCATTTGCTTTTCTTGCTCCCAAACAATGTATGATGTCTTGGTGAGGTACTGAAAAGTTGTCGGTGTAAGCAATTGCCTTCTGCAGAAAAATAGTGAAGAAATTAAATTGGCATATATTTAAGAACCAAGATTATCATGTAGCATTGCTGCCAATTAAAATATTTGGGGAAATTTTTCTCTTCCCTGTGCCTGGAGAAAGTGAGGAGCAAAAAATGGAAGGAGACCTCCATTGATGGAATTCCCTTGGATTTCCTTGACAAGTGGTGCTAAATCCAGGATGGTTGCATTTCCATGCTGTACAAATGGCCTGGGAGGCAAAACATCTGAGAGCTCTCACTCACTCCCCAGATACAAATTATCTTCAGTGCATATTTGGGCATCAAAGAAGAAAATCTAATTGTGTCTTCACAGATATCAGAAATTCAAACAGTTTTCTTGAATCCTCTCACTCCTGTAGAATAAGATTTTAGATGGAATTTTTGTTTTGTACAAATCACCACTTGACTTGTAGAGAAAAGTCTTCAGAAATACTGAGCTAGTATTGTGCATGTAAACCAAATATCATAACTTTTAATGGAAAATGAATATGCGTTTAGAAATCTACTGATTAATTCTTTAAATCAAAGTGCAACTTTTATTTTAGTGTTCCGTGAAAGAGCTGTTGAGCAGACAGTGAACAGTTTTCAATCTCTGCTTTAATTTATAGTTGGAATTAACCTTTAATATTATATCATGTCACTGTGAAGCACCAGCTGTATACTGAGCGATCTGACTGTTGTCAAATAATAAATGTTGGAAGACTGATACTGATGAAGGCTACCATGATTGTATAATAGTTACTGCAATAAGTTTGTATATTAATAAACACCTTGGTTGGGCCAGGGTATTGTACAAAATGCAACCACTTTCATGGGAGTGATAAGCTACCAGTAACATACACATTTATTTTGTATTCAAACTAGACTTTTAAAAATCTGTATTTTGGTTATTTATGTTTTCCTGTCAAGAAATGCTTAATTAAACACTTTTGATGGTGATGTTTACTAAAATATCTTGATGACTATTATTACTGATTCATTTATTTTCAGTGAATTTTTACTCAGTAACCTACTATTCTGTCAATTAATAAATTTGAACAATTTTTATACTACTTGTTAAAACCAGGTGAGGAAGAGCCAATAACCCCCTCTTCTCCCTTGGTCATTCATAATGTTTTTCTTTTCCTTTTTTGTTAACCATGTAGCTTTCACATTGTAGTTACACCAAAACTCCTTGAAAATGAAGGGGAACAAATCTAAAATTTTCTTGAGTGAAAGAGAGCAGAGTTTTCTTTATTAAATCTGTGAAAAAATTAAAGAACATGACATCGCACAGGTCGTCAGGTGGAGGTGATATCTAGTGCAGACAGGAAGGTAAAGGCAGTTGGAGTTTACAATCTTTTTAAAAGATTTTGAGTTATGAATATGAAACTTGATCCCCACATATTTTTTGCTGTTCAATTTCTTCAGGACTATTGAAGCTTGCAGGTATCAATAATTTCTCATTAGCTCTTTTTCCAAGTTATTTTTTCAGCAGTGCTGGTTTTCTGAGATTGGGGTCAAGAGGGGAACGTACTATATCCATGATGTGTTTAGTCAATTTTACTTTTTCTTTATTTTGACCAAGTGAGCAACTGACATATGTTTCATATATTTCCAATATAGCACCTTTTCATTTTCAACTGAGCTGTCCTTGGGTAATCTTTCATCTTCAAGGTATAAAGTTATCATGATTTGGAGATGCCGGTGTTGGACTAGGGTGTACAAAGTTAAAAATCACACAAGGTTATAGTCCAGCAGGTTTAATTGGAAGCACTAGCTTTTGGAGCACTGCTCCTTCGTCAGGTGGTTGTGGAGTACACGATTGTAAGACACAGAATTTATAGCAAAAATTTACAGTGCAATTTTACTGAAATTATACAGTAAAAATACCTTGATTATTTGTTAAGTCTCTCATCTGTTAGAATGACCATGTTCGTTTCACTTCTTTCGTATGTAAATTGCAAAAGTTTTTTTCAGTTACATTCTTGAGTGAATTTTAACAATTGGTGTCAGCCCAGATAATGTATTGAAGGTGTTAGCCCCCTGCGTGCTACTGTCTGTGCCATAATTTATAGACTGATTCTAATCTGAAAAATGAATTAACGGAATCTTACATTGATTCATGCGGTTTTTGAGCAAAGTACAATGTAACTCTGCAAGTATAAATTCACCCCACAAACGTGTGTGTGTGTGTGAGAGAGAGAGAGGTGGGGGGGGGGGGTGCGGTAGTGTTGTGAGAGAGAGAGAGTGTATGTGTGTGCGTGCGTGTGTGAGTGAGTGTAAAGGGGTCCAACTCTGTAAGAGGGTGCATGTGTGAGCATGAGAGTGTCTGTGTGTGTTTGTCTGTCGGAGTGTCTGTGTCAATGTGTGTCTGTTTCGGTGTGTGTGTAGGTGTGTCTGTGTGTAGGAGCACACAACAATCAACAGACAGGAGTGTTCCCTCCCAGTTGGAGAACACTTCAGCGGTCTGGGACATTCAACCTCGGACCTTCGGGTGATCGTCCTCCCGGGCAGACTTCGGGACTGGCAGCAGTGAAAAGTGGCTGAACAGAGGCTGATAGCTAAGTTCGATACCCATAGGGAGGGCTTAGAATGGACCTTGGGTTCATGTCATACTACGTGATCCCATTGCACTACACACACATGCATGCGTGCATGCGCACACATGCACATGTGTGCACACACAGACACAGGCACTCCCACACACTCTCAGACTCTCCTACGCGCGCGCGCACACGCACTCCTACACACACACACACACTATCACACACACACATATACACACACGCACTCCTAAGCGCGCGCACACACACACACACACGTTTGTGGGGTGAATTTGTACTTGCAGAGTTACATTGTACTTTGCTCAAAAACTGCATGAATCAATGTAAGATTCTGTTAATTCATTTTTTAGATTAGAATCAGTCCAAAGATTATGGCACAGACAGCAGCATGCAAGGGGCTAACACCTTCAATACATTATCTGGGCTGACACCAATTGTTAAAATTCACTTGAGAATGTAACTTTTAAAAAAAAGTTTTGCGATTTACATATGAAAGAGGTGGAACTAACATGGTCATTCTAACAGATGAGAGACTTAAACAATCAAGGTATTTTTCAATATATAATTTCAGTTTCATCACGCTGTAATCTTTTGCTATAAATTCTGTTGTCTTAAAATCATGTACTCCACAACCATCTGATGAAGGAGCAGTGCTCCAAAAGCTAGTGCTTCCAATTAAATCTGTTGGACTATATCCTGGTGTTGTGTGATTTTTAAAGCTATCATGTGAATGTGCATTAAAAAAAACATGTGAATTAGAGAGAAGTGCTGGAGAAACTCAGCCAATCTGAGAGCATCTGTGGAGAGCAAAACAGAGTTAATGTTTTAGGTCCAGTAGCAACTATTCTGTTATTATTTCAGATTTCCAATATCCACAGAATTTTGCATTTCTAAGCAATATGAATTTCTTGACACCTCACTGAGTTTGTGCTGCTTGATTAAAAATGAAAATTCTGAGGCAGCTTTTTTTATGTTCTATGCAGGTTGCCTGGGCTTGACAGGGGATTCCAGCAGCCATTTTAAGTCAGTTTTACAAATGAGCTCTGCTATGTTTTAATCCATGAAGGTCTCAGGTATTAAAGTCAAACAATAAAAGTTGAATATTGAAACTGCATTTACTGTTATGTTGGTGACACATTGAGGAATGAGTTGTAAAACATCAATTGTTGGATTGAAATATTGATAGGCATTCATAGGGTAGAAGATGACAAGTTAACAACATTAAGCTGTATTTAAATGCAGGACAATTGAAGCAGAATGAGAAGCACTCAAATAATATGAAGAATTATATCTGGATTATGGAAGAAAAATTCTTGTCAATACACACTTGTGTCATAAACACAAGACAGGTTTATGCTGCACATGGAGTGTTACATAAAAGCCTCCTATGTACCAATATATTTCCATGTTTTTAGGTGCTATACATTACCAGAATTATTGTTTTATATTTCCCATGGCTACTTTTTTTTAAATGAAACTTGAAATGCAATATCAACATTTCTCTGCTTTACTGAAATTGATTCTTGCATGACTTTGTTTTGTTAGTTATTTCTTAGGGGAACAATTTGGGGGAAAAATGAGCAATTTTGGTAAAAAATGAGCATTTAATGTGGTCAAACTATTGTTTCTAGTTTTGATCATGGATACAAGGAAGACACTGAAGCCTGAGAGACATGAGACTGATTTGCAATGTTAGGGGACAGATAAATGAGAGAATTTGGGTTTTGCACTCTCGAAAAGAAACAATTGTGAGGTGGTCCAACAAAAGCGTAAAATAGACTAAGTTTACAAAAAAGGTCTATGCAATTATTCTAAATATATTTGCATGGAGGGTATAGAGGCTCACCATTTTAAGCCAGATAAAGGCATATTTTATACTGACTATCAGACCATTTCCAAGGTCAGAATGAAATGCAGATGGAGAGGACTGCCAGATAATGTAGTAGAGATGGAATTATTAAAAAGGAATTGGACCATATCCTGCAGGGATGTTCTACTTTCTTGAACCACTGCAGTCCATGTATTATACTTCCACAATGTTATTAGGGTGGTTTCTCCAGGATTTTGTCCCAGCAGTTGTGAAGTCAATGAAATATGTTTTCAAGTCAAGATGGTGAGTGACTTGGACACGAACATGTCAGTGTTGGTGCTTCTCTACATCTGCTGTCCTTGTCCTTCAAGTGGTCACAGCTGTTGGAACGTAGAGTCAGATGATAATAGAGATTGGATAATGGATGAAGTGAGAACTGCAGTTGCTGGAGAGTCAGAGTGGATAAAGAGTGAAGGTGGAAGAAATACAGCAATTCAAGCAGCATCAGAGAAGTCGATGTTTCAGACCTTTTATCAGACTAGGGGAGGGGAAGGGGGCTGCTAAATAAATAAATAGAGGGAGGGTTATGGGGCTGGGAGAAAGGTGATTGGGATGGCGATAAGTGGATACAGGTAGGAGGTGCCTGTGAATGGTCAGTGGAAAGGGTGGAGCAGATAGGTGGGAAGGAAGAGGAACAGGTTTAGGGGGCATGGTGAAGAGGGAGGACCGGGCATGAGATGAAGTGGGGAGATTTGGAAGCTGGTGAATTCAATGTTAAGGCTGTATGCTTGTATGATCCTGAGGTAGAAGATGAGGTGTTCTTCCTCCAGTTTGCATGTGGCCTTGTTTTGACTATGGAGGAGGCCCAGGATGGACATGTTGTCGGGGGAGTAGGAAGGGAGTTGAAATGGATTGTAACCGGAAAGTAGGATTGATTAGAACATATGGACCATAAATGTTCCCTGAGCTGGTTTCTGGGTTTGTTCTCGGTGTCTCTGATGTAGAGGAGACTACTTCAGGAGCAATAAGTCAAGTTAGACGAAATGCATGTGAATTTCTGCTGGACCTGCAATGATTCTTTGGTGCCTCAGATGGAGGTGAGGGGAGAGGTGTAGGGGCAGGCTTTGCTGTAGCTGCAGGGGAAGATTCCAGGTATAGAGGAGTTATTGGTGGAGAGTGTGGACCTAGCGAGGGAGTCGTGGAGAGAAGTGTCCCTGCGAAAAGTGGATAGAGGTAGGTAGGGAAATATCATTTTGGTGGTTGGGTCAGAATGGCGGAGGATGATGCGTGGACTTGCAGATTAGTGGGATGGAATGCGAGGACCAGGGAGATTCTATCCTTGTAGTTGGGCTGGTTTTGTTTGAGGGCAGATGTGCAGGAAATGGAGAGGATTTATGGTTGAGGGCGTTGTTGATCATGGGAGGGGAAATTACAGTCCTTGAAGTAGGAGGACATCTGGCATGTCCTGGAGTGGAATTGTTCATCTTGGGAGCAGATATGGTGGAGGCGGAAGAATTGGAAGTATGGGATCATGTTTTTTCTGGAGGGAGGTTGGGAGGAGGTGTTATTGAGGTAGCTGTGGGAATCTGTGGGTCTGTAATAGATGTTGATGATGAGTTGCCAGAGATGGAGATGGAGAGCTCCAGGAAGGAGAGGGAAGTATCAGAGATAGTCCAGGTGAATTTAATGTCAGGGTGGAAGGTATAGGTGAAGTGAATGAACTGTTTGAGCTCCTCAGGGGAGCATAAAGTAGTGCCAATACAGTCATCGATATAGGGAGGAGGAGGTGAGGGATGGTGCTGCTGCAGCTGTGGAAGAGGGACTGTTTTTCACGTAATCTATGAAGAGGCAGGCATAGCCTGGACCCATGTGGGTACCCATGGCCACCCCTCTGATTTGAAAGAAGTGAGAGGATTGGAAGGAAAGGTACTGAGGTGAGGACCAGTTCCGTCAGGTAGATGAGAATGTCAGCAGAAGGGGACTGGTTGGGTCTGCGGGAGAGGAAGAGATGGCGAGCCTTGAGGCCCTCTTCATAGAGGATACAGATGTAGAGAGACTGGGTGTCCATGGTGAAGATGAGCTGTTGGGAACCGGGGAGCTGAAAGTCATGGAGAGGATGGATGGCATGGGTGGTGTCCTGAACATAGGTGGGGAGTTCCTGGACCAAAGGAGTTAGTATGGAGTCGAGATAAGAGGAGATGAGTTTCATGGGGCAGAGCATGCAGAGACATCTGGTCGACCTGGACAGTCAGGTTTATGAATTTTGGGGAGAAGATAGAAAAAGGTGGTGCGGGGTTGGGGAACTATGAGGTTGGAGGCTGTAGATGGGAGGTCTTCTGAGGTGATGAGGTTGTGGATGGTCTTGGAGGTAATGGTTTGATGATTAGAGATCAGGTCATGATTTAGAGGGTGGTAGGAGGAGGTGTCAGCGAGTTGGCATGTGGCTTCTGCGAGGTAGAGGTTGGTGCACCAAACAATCGCTGCGCCTCCCTTGTCAGGTGGTTTGATGATGAGGTGGGAGTGGAGGGCTGCACATTTATATGGGGAGAAATTGGAGGTGGTGAGGGGGTGGAGAGATTCAGGAAGATGATGTCCATCTTTTTCCCACCCACCCACTCCATGTTTCCCACTGACCAATCACAGCCACCTCCTACCTGCATGCATCTATTGCCATCCCACCCACCTTTTCCCCAGCCCAACCCCAGTCCCTGTATTTATTTCTCAGCCCTGTTCCCTCCGCATGCCCCAGGCCTGATGAAAGGTTTTGACCTGAAATTTCGACTCCCCTTCTCTGCTGCTTGACCTGCTGTGCTTTTTCCAGCTCCACTCTTTATCCACTCAGTCAGAGGATAATGCCAAGTTGCTGCAGTACATCTGGTAACTGATCCACACTGATGTCACTGCACTTGTACACTGGCAACGGAGTGCAGGTGAGTGTCTATTATGGAGAAGGGTGGATGCAATCGTAAAGGTTGCCTTGACTTTGGTGTTGAGCTTGAAGCCCCACTCATCTAGGCAAGTAGAGAGCATCTTACCACATTACTGGCTTGTGGCGTGGAGTTAGTGGACAAGTTTCTGGGGAGTTGGGCAGTGAGTTGATTGCCGCAGAATTCTCAGCCTCTGATCTGCCCTCTAACCTTTTATAGCTATTGTATTTATATAGATAGCTCAAAACCAACCTAAACTATGATAATTCCTTGGATGCTGATGGTAGGAGTTTCAGTAATTGTAAGGTCATTAAATGTCAAGGGAAGTTTGTCAAATCGTTTCTTGTTGGAAATGGAAAGTCCTTCTGTATGAATGACCGAAAGTGGGTGTAATTACTTTCGTCATTTATAAACCTTATAAAGCTTTCTCATCCTGCTAAATGATCCCATTGCAATCTTGGTTTAATATTGCTTTTGGATAGTTTCAGAGGGTTGTTCTGAAAACCATCCTATTTTTCAGTCAGTCCTCAACCAATAAGCCATTTCCCAACATTCACCCACAGATTGAAGATAGTTTATGATTAGGAAGTCTTTCCTGTAATTCAAGGATATTGTGACAATTGCCACTCATTCTTCAAAAACAATCTTCTTATTAATGCTCTAGAAATATACACCCCATTTAATTTGAAGAAATGAATGCAGTGACAGCTATGATATCTCTGTAAAGTAGGTTAAATTCAGCAATGTTATAGAAGACAACTCTGCTTCACTTAGTTCGGATGACATTAAAAATAAAGAATGCCCAAAGGTGACAGTTTGTCATTTTGTATCCAACTGTGAGCAACATTATCTTTAACAGAGGACAGCAATATGATTCCAATGACTGGAGGACCAATCCTCTTTTTTTTAATGTTTTGTTGTGAGGTGTTACTGTATAGACTGAAAGTACTCAGTTATCCAATACCTGATAATATTTGATTGCAAATTTAATTAGTTCATGCAAGTTAAGCAAAGTAGATTATAATAACTGTATTACTTGGATACAGTATATGAATCTTTTAGATTATTCACAATGTTTCATAAATTGACTTCATTATTAAATAATTTTAATAATTTTGAAGCCACTTGTTCTAAATCAAATGTCAGCTTTGTGAATCCAACTGATGTTTGAGCCAGTTTGAATAAAAGGAAATGTGAAAGTGACAAACAAATATGACATTTTCTGATATGCAGTATGCTGAGACACTTTATAATGACAGGCTATAACCATTTTGTGGTTTTTTAAAAATTGTTTTATCTTAGGAAAATCTAGTCAGCTAAAACATTTTTGATTCAGTCTACCCAAATGTGTTTTTATGGCACCTTGACACCTCTTGTCAGAAGACAAATAGTTATTTGGTCATACAGAACTTGAATATTGTGACAAGAATTTTGCCCATGCATTTTATATTCTATTCATCAGGACAGTTTGCATGAATACCCCTAAGGGGTAAACCTGATTTGGAGATGCTGGTGTTGGACTGAGGTGTACAAAGTTAAAAATCTCATAACACCAGGTTATAGTCGAACAGGTTTAATTGGTAGCACACTAACCTTCGGAGCGCTGCTCCTTCACAGCCACCTGATGAAGGCGCTGTGCTCCGAAAGCGAGTGTTCTTCCAATTAAACCTGTAGGGGTAAATCAGCACTTCTACTGCATTGGTGAAGAGTACGGAGTGGTTTGCAAATGGATTATGATTGGTAAACACATTGCCTTGTGAAATGCAGCAGTTAATACTGATTGACAGTTAACTGCCAGACTTTGTTCAGATTTCAAACGATGCAGGTTGACTCTGTTAGGGTACTGCCCTCAGAAATAAACTAGCAAATGCTTGTCATCTATTTTGTTGAGTTAAAACAGGTACAGTGCATACTCGTTTTTTTTGTGTGCGAAGTACGGGGCCCGGTGTACTAATATATTCCACTACGAACAAATGTGCCTAACCGCTTCCTAAATTGGTTGTCAATGCAGGAAGACTTGAAACAGTGTATACTCAGCATGTAGGTCTGGGCTGTGTTCTTTTCCACAACCATTGTTGAACTGATCTGGACTGATTTCCTATCTTTCAACAAAGTTTCAGTTTCGATTTCCTAACCTCATTATGCTTTTATTTCCTATATGAACAGTTTCATTCAATTTCATTTTTAGGGTTGCCTTTTCTGCTTATAGTAATAGTTGAAAGAATGACATTTTTAAACTTATTACTAATGATTAAAATCACTGACTAAACACAGTTTCATTTTTATAGGTTACTTGTACTTTAAACTGTAGAAGAGATTCCACATTTAAGCTTTAACATTATTGACTATCTCCCACAAAAATAACACATTATATTGGCCCTTAAATGAAACTTTATCCTCAAAGAGCCAGTCTAAAATTATTCTAAGCTCCCAATCGCTTGCTTCAGTTTTACTTTCTGAGCTATGTAACTTCAAATCCTGGAACTGACTTACATTGTGATTCTTACACTGGATGTTATAACCTTCTCACCAGAGCTAAGTGAATCTTCCAGCTTCTATTAAATCCCAGTGAACTTGAGCTCTGTGATCTGAGCAAGAGCTCTTGCATTCATTCTATCTGGTGAACAATAGAGTCAGCATTCTCTCTGCTTCAGCTACAGGACTAGTTGCTTACACATTAGGCTCTCTAGCTGAAAGCCTCTCTAAACAAACTGGAGTCTGTCCATGATACTCATTCAGTCATAAGGAAGCCTGTAACCTGATGTCAAAAATGTCTTCCTCTGCCGCCTTGTACTATGATATTGTAAAATACATCTAGGTAGAAAGGACATTTAGCTTTATATGATATCAAGTCCTTTTTATCTAGATTTAAGTGGGCCATTTACAATGTAACAGTTTAAATCCCAATACCAGTAATATCTTTCTGGGATTTTAAAGAGATGCAGAGTGTATTCATTGTAAACTCAAATCGCTGCTATTGTCTTCATGTGTAAACACCTTTAGACGTTCCTTGTAAAATATAATCTTAACCTTCCTTTGATCTCTAACAATCAAACCTCCCAGGCTTACTGTCAAATAGACTGCACGGCAGGTCATAAACCACCATAATTTACCCTAAATTTAAAGCTATGGTCCTAAAAGTGGATAGCACTGCTGCCTCACAGCGCCAGAGACCCAGGTTCAATTCCTGCCTCAGGCGACTCTCTGTGTGGAGTTTGCACATTTTCCCCGTGTCTGCGTGGGTTTCTTCCCACAATGCAAAAATGTGCAGGTTAGGTGAATTGGCCATGCTAAATTGCCCTTAGTGTTAGGTGAAGGGGTAAATGTAGGGTAATGGGTCTGGGTGGGTTGCGCTTCGGTGGGTTGGGTGGACTTGTTGGGCCGAAGGGCCTGTTTCCACACTGTAAGAAATCTAGTAAAATGTATTATGGACTCATTGTTGAGCCATGGCCCAGGTACTGGCTGGCATTTTCCATTCTTTCAAAATTAAACTGTCAAGTCATTCTCCTCATGTTGTCATGCTTGAATCTCAATAGTCAGATCTTCACCCCAACATGGATCCACGCTGGCCCTATGGAAAGTCACAAATTACATCCCTTTTAGTTGCAACCATATTGCACTAACTTTCTCATCCCTCACAACCTCTTACAAATTGACCATGACGGTCGTCTTCATGATTTCTGTTTTTGGGCTATTATGATGGTCTGTACTTAATTCTACTTGTATCTAGTTTCTCTTCATACAGACATAGAAGGACACTACTTTGACTGGGGCAACACACACATCCTAGGACAGGCGAAACAAAGACACACATGAGAATTCTTAGAGGCATGGCATTCTAACCAGAACTCCATGATTAAACATCAATTTAGATGCTATCTCCCTTCCTTTGAAAAAAAGAACCTGAAATTGCATCACTCACTTTAAGAAACCAAGACCTATGAATAGAGAGGCCAGTGCTTCACCGGAGTGACTCACAGATGATGTTACCTAGTATGGTGATGAAACATCTGAAAACAAACCTTCAAGCTCAGCGAACTAACTTACATATTTACCTACTTTCACCTCTCTGACTTCATCTGCAAAGTCAATGTTGGTTTACCTGGCCCTGCACCACTATTTTTGAAGACTCTAAAGGATTTATTCCTACCTTCACTCTACATTTCCTCATCTATGTGCTTCATGTCAATCATCCGAAGACATGGGTCAAATTTTTGTAGCGATGATGACAAGAACACAGTTAGTGATGCTGGTGAATAGCATGATGGATTCCTGACATGCTGCGATTTTTGGAAAGAGTTTGCGAAGTGGCACCCTGCCTGAAAATTGCGGCTCTATAATTGCGTGGCAAGCTAATTCTCAGCTCACTGAAAGATAGTTTGAAAGTTTTGAGAGGAGGCAGGAGATTTCAAGTCCATCCGTGAAGAGGTGCCATTGTGCCATATGTGTAGGCTCCAGAAATTGACCTCTGTTACTATAGGCAATTTCCTCTAAGTATGACTGCAATCATGATCCACATATTTATCTATTTTTGTGGCTGATTGCCGAGGATGGATGTGTGTGCTCTCATCTTCCTACAGACTTCAGTAGCTCCCATCCCAGGTAGTAAACTGCTAATATGTTACTACTGGACTATTCAAAGTTTGTGAGAAGATTTGTAGCTCGGGTGCTCGTTGTTGTGGTTCTGTTCGCTGAGCTGGGAATTTGTGTTGCAGACGTTTCATCCCGAAATGACACGACCAGCTATCCTTAGTAGCCACACACGTAGATGACAAGCAACATGAATTCGACTGGGACAACACTACTATTATAGGACAAGCCAAACAGAGAACAGCCAGAGAATTCTTAGAGGCATGGCACTCATCCACAGATTCAATCAATAAGCACATCGATCTGGACCCAATATACCGACCACTGCAACGGACAGCTGGAACTGACAACCGGAAGTGGCAGATTCAAACCACTACAAATGCTGGAGGAAAGATCACAGAAGCGCTTCATAGGAGGCTCCCAAGCACTGAGGATGTCACCTAGACAGGGGACGAAACGTCTGCAACACAAATTCCCAGCTCGGCGAACAGAACGACAACTACTGGACTATCTTCTGTAAGCCTCCAGACTCAGGAAGTTGCCTAGTGTTCTTAATTGGACAACATTTCTGGAAGCAACTGTTAAGATACAGACAGACAACCAAGTCAAATCCATCTCTTTATTCCCATATTTGCAACACTGTAAAATTAAAATTCTCAAAGACTCTCGAAATTGACTCCAGCGTCTTCCAAAGACTTTTTGAATAGGCAGTACCAGGCACTAGGTTTATAGCTTAAACAAAAGGTTTAAGAATTTATTGATAATGCCAGTAGCATTAGCACAGCAAAGTTAAACCACAAGGTAGTCTTAATTAATGTTCATAGTTTAAACCCAATCATCTTTGATTCCAGCTACCCCGCCACTCTCTCAAAGAGAGACAGATAGACAAACAGTCGCAGTTAAGGGATAACTGAAAAGAAGAAAAATTATGTAACTGACTAGTTCACTTAAGTAGGCTCCACAATCTGTAATATCACAGGCACATGGCATTGTATCTTGGATTTCAAAGACACCAATATATGCAATTCCAGTAGACTGCGAGGAATTTTCTCTTATTACCTATTATGGAGGAGATTCTATTGTCTGAACTTTTAATAATTAGCATTCTGGACCAGACCAAATATATTCAGAAGATAGTCCAGATCCTAACACTTTCTTATTTTAAAGGTAAGTGTAAAGTGTTGAAATTTAGATGCAATGCAATTGGTCAGACTACTCAGTGTTAAGTGAACATGCTTTATTCATACACAAAAGCAAAAAACGAATTGGAATAATTGAGCACTATTGGAAAATGTAACTGAAATTAGATTATTTAACTACTAACCAGTAACTGTTCCAATATAGTAATATCCTATAAACACATCCCTGCAAATGGCAAATTCAGTAAAACAGATTGTTCCACATGCAATTTTAGTAGCAGGAAGAGAACCCCAGCCTTTTGCTGTAACCGAGAAAGTAAAAACAGCCTCCACATCCAGCTTGAAGCAACTGCTAATGAAAAACTAAATCTAAAAATCTTGGTTCTATGGGAGCTTTCCCCACCCTTCCAGACAGCTTCTATTTTTCCTACTTTCTAAAAAAAAAGAACCCAAGGCATCACAAGCTGTTTATTTTATGGACTTTCTTTAGCCAGCTCATACCTCTGTCTTAACCTTTCTTCAAAACCAGGACAAACTACGTGTCTTAAAGCCATAGTATCATTACAGTAGATAGTGAGAAGACTGAGTGAGCATTCAATCCTCCATCCTTTTGCTGTGGTAGCCAAAACCCTTCTGACATACAGTTCAGAAATCAGTTCAAACTCTAGTATTTCTTTGTTAGACTGGGTGTCTCCCTGTAAGGCCCTTGTTACAATTCATACATCTGCTATGTGTTTGAGCATAATGCCTCTCCAAAGTTGAAATGTCTGTACAGTACTTTTTAACAAGAAACAACCTGCAATTAGCTTTCAGGCTTGACCTCATAAACAAATATCAGATTGTTGCTTCTCTTCCTCTAAAACTTGCAATGGTCACCTTCTGCTCTCTCATTACAGTTCACAGCTCCAAACCAAAAATTATTTCTTTTAATGAAAATTGAGGAGTTTTAACACTACCAATTATTTGACTGCCTGCACAATCTCCCCTTTGTGTCCTGCTATTAGCATTTGAGAGTTCTTGGTCTGCATTTCACACTGATGGAGATTGAAATCTGGGAACAAAAGTCCTGCCTGTCAAGTGATCTTCCGTATGTACGCTTGTGCCTCTCCTTGTTGGCTTTGCACTTTGCCTGTTTTTTCAGGCATGCAATATTGAATGTATTACCTGGCCTTCCTACTAAACATCAGTGATGCTGAAGCTGTCAGTCTCAATTCCAGTCAGTAACTGTGTGACATTGGTTCCATGTCCCGTACTATCTTATGTTGCATGAGGCTACTTACATCCTCTATATTCCATTCAATCTTGAGGTATGTTATGACCTATAAATGACAAAGATCAACTTCTTGTTCCATATCTGCATTTCTTCCTCTGATTCAGCCTCATTATATTAAAATGTCCCTTCCAGACGCAACTGCTTCAAAACTGACAAGCCCACCGCCCTTAACAATCTCTGAAACAATTTTTCTTAAATTCACATATAGAATGTGGACGTTGATGGCTGGCCAGCATTTGTAGCCCTTGAGTAGGAGTTCCTGAGCTACCACCTTATACATGCAATGCCATTTTGAAGGATTTTGACCCTGTGACACTGAAGGAATGGAGATATAGCTCCAAGTCAGGATGGTGAGGGGTATTCCAAGAGTTGGTGTTCCTAGGTATCTGCTGTCCTTGTCCTCCTCGATGGAGTGGTAATGTATTTGGAAGGTGTTATCTAAGGGTCTTGGTGAATTTCTGCAGTGCATCCTGTAGATAGTACACACTGCTTTTACTGAGCATCTGTGGTGGAGGGAGTGGATGTTTGTGAATATGATGCCAGACAAGCTGGCTACTTTATTTTGGATGTCATCAAGCATCTTGAGTGTTGATGGAACTGCACTTATTCAGGAAAGTGGGAAGCATTCCATTACACTCCTGACTTATGCCTTGTCGGGCTTTAGGAATCAGGAGATGAGTTTCTCGCCACAGTATTGTTAGCCTCTGACCTACGCTTGTAGCCAATGTAGTTATATAGCGAGTCCAAGTAACAGCAACTGTGCTTCTTATATCCTATCCTGTGATGAGTGCTGCTCATCTAGCAACTGTAACCTTGCTAACTTAACCTGGCACTTGCCTCAGTATTGCCTCCAGTTTAACATGACAACTTTTATGCATAAATCCTTTAATGCCCTCACTGTATCTCTCTAACCATTTCCACTTTTGGAATATTTTGGGTGACATAGTGGCTTAGCGGTTAGCACTGCTACCTCACAGTGCTGGGGACCCAGGTTCAATTCCAGCTTTGGGTGACTGTCAGTGCGGAGTTTGCACTTTCTCTGTCTGTGTGGTTTTCCTCCCACTGTCCAAAGATGTGCAAGTTAGGTGGATTGGCTATGCTAATTTGCATTCAGGGATGTGCAGGGTAGGTGAGTTAGCTGTGGGGAATGCAGGGTTATAGTAAATGATTATTTGATTTATTGTCACGTGTACCTAAGCACAGTGAAAAGATTTGTTTGCAAGCAATACAGGCAGATCATAGTAAGCAAAGGCATACAGATCAAGGGTTAAAAAAAACCCGACAAAATAAGGCATACAGGCATGCGCTAGGCAAAATCAACGATAACAAGGTCAGCATTATTTGAAGTTAGAGAGTCCATACATCAGTCTAATAATGGCAGGGATGAATCTGTTCTCTTAGACTACGTGTGGTCAAGGGTTGTGGGAGAGCATTACTGAGGTGGGATGGGTTTTTGATGGCAGCCTTTCCACTGCAACAAGACCTGTAAATGGAGTCAATGGATGGGAAATTGGCTCCCATGATGGTCTGGACTGTGTACACAACTTTCTGTAATTTCTTACTGTCCTGGGCAGAGCAGTACCGTACCCAGACAGTATACTTTGAATGATGCATCTGTAAACATTGGTGAGGGTCTTTATGGACCCTACAGGGATGAGATAGGGAGGTCGGTCTGGGTGGGATGCTCTTCGGAGGGTCAGTTTAGACTCGATGAGCCGCGTGGCCTGCTTCCACACTGCAGGGATTCTATGAATATCTGACATCTCTCAATATTTGTTCAGCTCTGTTCTTTTGAGCATCCCATGCTCTATCCACCTCATCATATGGAGAAAGATTTTCAGCTGACTCGGTCCCATTGCCTGAAATTCCCTCTCTGTGTTCTTTTAAGTTTTTTCTCTACTTTAGACCCTTCAGCAAAACTAACTCCTTGACCAAGCTTTTGGTTATCTATCTGAATGACTTTCTCTCCATTATGCCTTTTTTTCCTGGTTTCCCTTTTCTAAATTGCTTTGGACTGTTTTTCTTCTTTATAAATGCAATTTATTATATTTGACTCAGTCTCCTACATCTTCTAATGAGATGTGCAAAGCTTTTATTCTAATGGGTCCAATGTTTGAAATAGCTTAAATTTTGACAAGGGAAAAAAGAATGAACATTCAGTATGGACTCTAATACTTAGACTTAGGTTACATATTTTTGAGGTTTTCTATTGCATGATTCCAGTTGATACTTAGAAGGTATGTACTGTGGAGCACCAAATTGCAATGCTTGGAAACTCATTATGACATGCTACATTTGGTTTTGACAGCTAACTGGCTAACTGCTCAAAATCTCATGGAGTTGCAAGTCAAGCTCAGGTTTGAATAGATGTTGAGAGAATGTGAATTTACAATCTACCACTGCATAGACTTTTTTCAAAACAATGTTCATGAGATGCAGATATTACTTGCTAGGCCAGCATTTATTACCTATCCTTAATTGCTCTGAAGAAGGTAGTGGTGAGTTACCTTCTTGAGCTGCTACAGTATTTGTGGTGTAAGAACATCCTGTGTGTTGTTAGGAAAGAAAATTGAAGATTTTGGCTCATCACAATGAAAGAACAGTGATGTAGTTCCAAGATTGGTATGTGGCTTGGAGGTGAACTTGCTATTGACAATAGACAATAGGTGCAGGAGTAGGCCATTCTGCCCTTCGAGCCTGCACCACCATTCATTATGATCATGGCTGATCATCCTCAATCAGTTTCCTGTTCCTGCCTTATCGCTATAACCCTTGATTCCACTATCCTTGAGAGCTCTATCCAACTCTTTCTTAAATGAATCCAGAGACTGGGCCTCCACTGTCTTCTGGAGCAGAGCATTCCACACAGCCACCACTCTCTGGGTGAAGAAGTTTCTCCTCATCTCTGTCCTAAATGGCCTACCCCTTATTTTTAAGCTGTGTCCTCTGGTTCAGGACTCACCCATCAGCGGAAACGTATTTCCTGCCTCCAGAGTGTCAATCCTTTAATAATCTTATACGTCTCGATCAGATCCCCTCTCAGTCTTCTAAACTCAAGGGTATACAAGTCCAGTCGCTCCAATCTTTCAACATAAGATAGTCCTGCCATTCCAGGAATTGACCTTGTGAACCTATGCTGCACTCCCTCAATAGCCAGAATGTCTTTCCTCAAATTTGGAGACCATATCTGCACACAATATTCCAGGTGCGGTCTCACCAGGGCCCTGTACAGCTGCAGAAGAACCTCTTTGCTTCTATATTCAATTCCTCTTGTTATGAAGGCCAGCATGCTATTAGCTTTCTTCACTACCTGCTGTACCTGCATGTTTGACTGGTGTACAAGAACACCCAGATCTCTTTGTACTGCCCCTTTATCTAACTTGACTCCATTTAGGTAGTAATCTGCCTTCCTGTTCTTGCCACCAAAGTGGATAACCATACATTTATCCACATTAAACTGCATCTGCCATGCATCTGTCCACTCACCTAACCTGTCCAGATCACCCTGTAATCTCCTAACATCCTCCTCACATTTCACCCTGTCACCCAGCTTTGTATCATCAGCAAATTTGGTAATGTTACTATTAATACCATCTTCTATATCATTAATATATATTGCAAAAAGCTGCGGTCCCAGCACTGATCCCTGCGGTACTCCACTGGTCACCGCCTGCCATTCCGAAAGGGAGCCGTCTATCACTATTCTTTGTTTCCTGTCAGCCAACCAATTTTCAGTCCAAGTCAGAACTTTGCCCCCAATACCATGCGCCCTAATTTTGCTCACTAACCTCCTATATGGGACTTTATCAAAGGCTTTCTGAAAGTCCAGGTACACTACATCCACTGGATCTCCCTTGTCCATCTTCAGAGTTACATCCTCAAAAAGTCCAGAAGATTAGTCAAGCATGATTTCCCCTTCATAAATCCATGCTGACTCTGACCTATCCTGTTACTGCTATCCAGATGTGTCGTAATTTTGTCCTTTATAATTGACTCCAGCATCTTTCCCACCACTGAGGTCAGACTAACTGGTCTATAATTTCCTACTTTCTCTCCTCCTTTCTTAAAAAGTGGTACAACATTAGCCACCCTCCAATCCGCAGGAACTGATCCTGAATCTATCTGACTCTGGAAAATAATCACCAAAGGTTTCAGCAAAGGTAATGCCATTGAGTGTCAAATGATAATGGTTAGATTCTCTGCTGTTGGAGATTGTCATTTCTAGAGCCACCTCCTTCAGTACCCTGGGATGCAGACCATCAGGCCCTGGGGACTTATCAGCCTTCAGACCTAACAGTCTCTCCAACACCACTTCCTGGTAAATATAAATTCCCTTCAGTTCAGGTCCTTCAGCCACTGTTACCTCTGGGAGATTGCTTGTGTCTTCCCCAGTGAACACAGATCTAAAGTACCAATTCAACTCTTCTGCCATTTCTTTGTTCCCCGTAATATATTCCCCTGTGTCTGTCTTCAAGGGCCCAATTTTAGTCTTAACCATTTTTTTCCCTTTCACATACCTAAAAAATCTTTTACTATTCTCCTTTATATTGAGTTTATTTTTCGAGGTGGTGGAGGTGCAGTCAAAGTAAGCTTGGTGAGTTGTACAATGCACCTTGTAGATGGTGTACTGCTGGATCAGTGGTGAAGGTGATGGACAGGTGCCAGTGAAGCAGGCTGTCATGTCCTGGGTGGTGTTGAGCAACTTAAGTACTGTTGGATCTGCATACATCCAGGTAAGCAGAGATTATTCTGTCACAGTCATGATGTGGGCATGGTGGCCCAGTGGTTAGCACTGCAGCCTCAAAACGCCAGGGACCTGGGTTCAATTCCAGCCTCTGGCGACTGTCTGTGTGGAATTTGCACATTCTACCCGTGTCTGCATGGGTTTCCTCCAGGTGCTCCGGTTTCCTCCCACAATCCAAAGATTTGCAGGTCAGGTGCATTAGTCAGGAGTAAGTGTAGAGTAATAGGGGAATGCCTCTGGGTGGTATACTCTTGTGGACTTGTTGGGCTGAAGGGCCTGTTTCCACACTGTAGAGGTTCTGTGATTTTACGTGTCTTTCGTAGTTGATGGGCTGGCATTGGATGATGAAGCTGACTGATTTATTGTAGAATTTATTGCCTCTGACCTGTTCTTGTAGTCACAGTATTTATATTGCTGGTCCAGTTCAGTTTCTGGTCAGTGGTAACCCTAAGATGTTGGCAATGAGGGTTTCAGCAAAGGTAATGCCATTGAGTGTCAAATGATAATGGTTAGATTCTCTGCTGTTGGAGATTACCATTGTCTGGCATTTCTGAGGTGCAAACATTATATGCTAATTCTAAGCTTGGATATTGTCCAGGTCTTGCTGCATGGGGACACAGACTGCTTAAGTACCTGAGGAGTCAAGGTGCTCAATATTGAGTAATGATCAGTGAATATCCCCAATTCTGATGATGGAGAGCAATGCACCGATGAAGCACCTGGAGATGGCTTGGCCTAGAACCCTGTTGTGTTTAACCTTATATTAAATATGAAAAAGCTCTTGTTATCTGATTATAACAACAAATTAAACTCCTTACAAAATAAATTCTATGACTACATTCCTCTCCCCTGTATTGGGGGGTTAAAATTAAATAAAAAACAGGAATTCACAGTTCAGACTAAAATTCTGTCTTCAGAAAATACAAGCCAAGGCATCCAATGTAATTTTTGATTCGGCATTTTTCCTGACTTCTTCCTGTGTCTCTCAAAATGGAAGCTTTAATTATTGAAAGCACCTCTGCATTTTGACACGAGCAAAGAAAATCTTATTAGTCACGAAATGACCCTATCTTTGTCCTCCCTTTCCTTAGTTTTGTTTTCTTTGTAACAGGTGGCTAAAGCTCAAAGGCTTTAACATGTATGACACAACACACATTCATAATCTCAGACTTTTACAAATCATGAGTAAACGTTATATGCACATTTCCATGAACTGATGAGAGTACAAAATACTAATTTTACTCTAGCTGCTTCCTAATCGCTCTGCTCGATTATAAATTGGAAAAATTCTCAAAGTATAATCTTACTGTTTTAGTTTTCTAACTAATAGGAATTATATGTGTGTGGGTTAACAGGAGATAATTGAGGTTCGGCAATGTTAGGGAGAATAGGACAAACTTGTTACTTAATTTTATTATCAGTGTACATTGTGAAAAGAGCAGTTTTATTGTATTTTCTTCATTCTTATTTAATGCAGGTGGTATGTAATAATGCCTGTATGAAATTGTTAAATATTGTAGCACACTCTTTGCATCCTGACAATATTTCAGTGACCAAATCAGAGTTAATTTCTCTTAATCAATAAAACAACATCGAGACTGAACACAGCCTGCGTCCACCATTCTTCCCTTTAATGATAGTTTAAACAAATCTGTGTGTAAACCTCCAATACAGGACTATTTATATTTAGGATGTTACAATTGAACTCTGCATCCCTTAGTGGGAGAAATGACTCTATAAGAGAGAGTTTCCTGTTGTTACTGCTGTTGATTGACCCCTGCTTGAGCACAGACATGGTAGGGCATTTGGAAAAGATAGAACCTGACAATGATTCTGTGCACGTATGGTTATCTCGGCAGTTGAATATATTCCTGGATATTTGATACCATGATTTTGGACCACATGTTTGCCATGTTACTGTATTTGCTGTTAAAAGGTTGGGCTCCTTTTGCTTTTGGTCTTATGCTAACTGTGGCAGTGTAAAAGATTCTGAGAAGCTGCTGGTTGCTTGTATGCATTAAGAGGTACAAATGAAGAATTCAAGCTTCACTTTTCTCCTGAATTGCAAACAGCAATGTCTGAGGATTCATCTGCCATTTTAGGAGATTGCCAATACTCCAAGATTGTTAGTTAATCTTACTGAAGGTTCAAATAACCTTGGAATATTATCGTCAAGATTTACACAAAAACAATATCTATTTTTACAAATCAGGAAGGGGAAGATGACTGATGTTTGTGGGTTAATGTTCACTGAGGAAATAATTGTCAAGATATGAAGAAAACAGTCAACCAAAATTTGTGCTTTTGGTGTTATTAGTGAACAGATAATCTTGCTGAGATTAAGTTGGTGCATACAGGCAAAACAAGAGTTACATTCAGATACTGCCTTGTAACACAGTATGATGTTCCAAGATGATTCACTGGAGCATTATTGACTCAAATATGGCTCCAAACTATCTGAAGAATAAGGTAGGTGACCACAAGCTTGACCAAAAATACAATTTTAAGCACTTACTTAAGGGAGAGATTGACGGAATTTAGGGAGGGAATTTAGAGCTATTGGTTGAGGAAGTTGAAGTCCAGGTCACTAATAGGACAGGGAAGGAAATTGGGGATGCACAAGCTGTGAGCATTAAAAGACTGCACAGATATGGAGATTGTAGGTCTGGTGGAGTTGAAATAGGGCAGGCAAACATGTAAACACAGACATATTATAGAAAGTAAGAATTATTTGATAGAAACTCCAAACAGAATTTTAATCTATTTCAACTGAAAGCAGCAGGTATAGACTACACTTAATGCTAAATAATTAGCCTTAGAGTGCATGTAATGAAAGTAACTGAATACACTATCATGCATTGAAGGAAAACTCTCAATTTTTCTGTTCCCAACCCTTTTCTGCAAACTAATGAGCTATTGGGTATTTTCTGCACTCTTATTGTAATGTTGTCTGCAGAACATAACTTCTAACTAATGTCATTCTGGGAAACCTCTGGATTGAAAAGTTTGGCAGCCCTATTTATTGCCTGGACATTCTACAAGAATAACAATCACTTGAAAGAAGAAGCTGGAGAGCTGCTGCCACCTAATTACCTATGGCTGGGAATGAGTCAGCATGTTCATGGAATAAGGGATAAAACTGAGAAAAATATGTATAATTAAAGATAATTCCAAACCTTGGGTATGTATGATTTATAAGCATTATATAGCCCATGAGATTCAAACACAACATAGCAACTCACTTCCAGATATTTATTATTCTCTATGTAATGAATACATGAATTTTTCTCAGCAATAGTGACGAAAAGCTTCCAGGCCTATTCTTCTGTTGTTGCGTTTATATTTAGTTATGCTCAGCAGCATACTTTAGAAACTTTGCTACAGCATAAGCCCTATTACAATGCAAAGTATTTAGCTTCTGAGGAATATATTTTAGTGAAATGGAATGTATATATCGAGCTTTGCACACCGCATGAGGCTTTTTTTAAAAAAAGTGTTATTTATAGACAGCCAGTAGTACATCCCCATGAGAATGTGTATAATTAGTTAGATCTGATTTGGTTGGAGCGCCTAGTCAGATTGAATAAAAATTCTAATGTGTGCCAGAGTCTTCTCGAGTTTATTTTTGTTTGGAAGGATACCGCAGCAGCAGTTTCCTTCACCAGAGAAGTATGTGTGTGGTGTGGGGAAGCACTGCAGCTAGTTTCTATATCGAAGCTGAAATTCTGAGACAACACAAGCTGGACTAATTTCAGGGCAAAAGTATATTAATTGTACAGCAGTGATTGCTATCACATATGTTGCATTCAGATGAAAAAGACCCTAACTGATATGTGAGTGCTTCGTTGTGTTGTCAGCCATTAAACATTAGTTCACTTCATTTTCAGATTAGGTTGAATCAATGTGATATAAAACATTGCACATGTCTGGAGTGGAGATAATGGCCCTTTTGTTGACCTATATTTTCTGTTTCTTTTAAGAACCACATTTGTAACCTTTATGATGCCATGAAAATCTCTCTTTAATTTCTTTGAGAAACCTCACCACTGGTAAATCATTCATACATTTGTACTAACTTGTGTTTCTCCCCTCCACTTCCTCACTTTACTGCAATGTATCATTCGGCAAAAGCTGCTTTCTACTTGCTGCATTATATTAACATTGCCCATTATATTGCCAAGTTTTATAATTAAAGAAATGTTCTTTACACTGTCTCATTCAGATTGCATGTAAACAAGACGTGTGCTGGCATCCAGTGTTTATGTTGCTAAAACTCACTTCCTTATTCATGTAGCAGTATCCTACACCTTGATTCTGGTGTTTGGATAAAGGACCTGCATTTAGCAATATTGCTGGAGGGACATAATGCACTCCTAATATTACAAGTATAGGGCACTCAATTTCAAAACTCTTAAAAGTGTAAAAATCATGAAGGCTGATGTGGAAGGAGAAAAATAATCAAGTTAATGCTTCATGTGGAGACCTTACCTATTTTAAGATTGCATCATTAATGCTATTTAATTTTTATAATCTAGAATTGAAATACTTTTCACAAAAATTTCAAGACCAAAAACAAAGTTGGCATCCAGAATTATAATTGAGAAAATAATTTTCATTTCTCACACCATACCAAGTGCCTGCGTATGAATTCAAAATAAAGTGTTGCCAGGATACTTGCCAATTCAGCACTTGTACACAAAGCAATAATTTATATTCTACTCAGCTCATCTCACCCAGGACACTAAACCTAATTGCACTGCTCCTGCTATCAGTCTGGTTGAGATTTTGTAATTCAGTACAGAACTCATTGTGGAATTTTCCTGGCCTCTAATTCTGTTATACCTCAGACAGTGTGTTTGCAACAGATCCATCAAGTGAGCCATTTGAAACACACAAGCATTCTCAATCTGTAATAGGAAATAATTTCTTGGCAGTTTTTTTCCTCCGCTCTATTGGCTGTACTGGGTTTTTGGAGTGTACCTGTATGACCATAAAATCATTTAACACTTTCAACTTGCACGTTGGTACAATGTTTGACTGGAGAAGGAATCCAAGTGAAATGTAGTTCGGATTTTGAATCTCGTGACTAGCAGGAATCACTGGACATTGGAGAGTAAGGCAAGCTGGGGCTGATTTCCCTTCCCATTTCCTATCCAGCCCAAAGGAATTAAGATCTTTGAAATACTCCTGTTTTGCCCCTCTGATGCACATCATTGGGGACAGAGAAAATAGAACACTGGAGCTGCAGAAAATCTGTAATAAAATAAGGAAATGCTGGAAAGACTTAGCAGATTGGGCAATAGGAGGCAAGGCTTGCATTTCAGAATGATAATCTTTTGATTCGAACTGTCTAACCTGCTAAGTACTTTCATTATTTTCTGCACTAAAACTCGACTATTGGAGAAGTAGTTTAAACTTTTAAAGGTAACATAAATTATAGGATCTAATTTCCATATTGTATTCATGATGTGGAGCATTATGTGCTGGAAGGGCATATTGAAAGTCTAGGTGCCAAGGTCAGTTGGCCATACAGGATTTATTTTGCTTTTTTAAAAATTAATCTGCACTTTACACTGACACCCAAGTCTGAAGTTGTAGTGAGTGTAACACAATATTCAAGAAAATGATTTTTTTTTTGCATATATTAACTTAATTCCTTTTGTCAAAGTTTCTCAAAGCCAATAATTAAAACTTTTGGTAATACAGTCAGAGGTTGTAATTAATAATGGTCTTGTTAGCATATGGATTAACCATAGACCAGAAGGTCATTATTGGATTGTAAAGTAGTACTTGCATAACCATTTAAGGTTATAACATAATAGAAGAGTTTTTAGTGATGAAAACAAAGGAGAACCTTGTGATTAAGATCTCAAGGTTGTGTTTATAGCCAGCAAGACACTCCCTGTTATTTGCCAGGCTTGCTGGTTCGAATCTGAAACTCTCACCAGCAATCCAGTCATTTTCTCAAAACATATCATTGCCCTGTGCTTTGCTGCTTGAGTTTAAATAACTGCAGGAAGAGGAAGCTGTTGTGATGAAAAATTCTCTCTGGTTCAATAAAACTGTTAGGCTTGGCTTTTAATATTAAAGAGCACTTCATAAGCATGTAAACAACAGAACAGTGGTAATGGTTTTTCAGGAATGTTAACTCTGATTTCAAGAGGAGCAGCTACTTCAATAGGACTGTCAAATTCCTACCCCTCCCTTTAAAGAAAATAAGTTTAGTCTCTTGAAACTAGCATGTGAAAGTACATGGCTTTTTCTGGTGTTTTGCTGCATTTTTAATCTAGTGTTAGACCTGTGTAAACAATACATCAAAATTGACTTCCAAAAAAATGACCTTTGAACTGTATAAGCAACAGGGGGATACAATTGTGGTGACACAATATAATTTACTGACATCTGTGCTGTGCCCCTTAATGACTTGGTTTCTGATCTGTGAATCTGCCGCACTCTACTTCACCAGAGCAACCAAGACATCTGTCACAGCACAAGAGTCAAAGCAGAGTAAGCTTTTATTTGCAGAATTGAAACTTATGCCCTCAGCATGCTGCTTCTATCATACTCTGAGCTTTTGTGAAGCCAGCTTAAAAAAAGGCACCATACAATACGCATATATTGTTTCAAATTCAACAATACTGATTCAACAGAGGTCTTGCACCACTTTATTTCAGACACATATATGCAGTGTTGTCTTGGAAGAATATTACAGTATTTCTAGTTGCAGCCAGCATTAAACCTTCTTAGTAACTATAGATAAGGATGCAACGAGTGTATTTTTTCTTTCTTATTCTTCCCATTCCCCCAAATTTTCACGTTTTTTTATGCTGAGGCTGGCAGCTTGTCTTGAAGTATATAGCCATGCATAACGGCAGGTTGTGAATTTTGGGAAAAGTTGAACTTTTGTGGAGATTGAAACATTTCAGAGAAATATAACAAAGTACTTGAGAGAGTGAATAACTTTGAAGTAGATAGACTGTTATGATGTCGGAAACTGTATCTTGCTAATGTTTTCAATCTTCATGTATATCAACCATCTATTTAATAATGGGAAGAATTAAGGCTCATCTTGATCGTGCTAATATACCTCTATTATTTTAATACTTCAACATCTTAGTATTTCCTTTGCTCCTCCAATTCTTGCCTCTTGCACATCTACAATTTTAATTACTCAATCATTGGCCACAATGTCTTCTGCTGCTTCGGGTTTAAGCCTGAAATTCCCTATCTGAACCTCCATATCTCTCATGCGCTTCTTCCTTTAAGACACTCCTCAAAACTTACCTCTTTGGCCAGGATTTTAGTCACCTGTCCTGCTATCTCCTTATCAAATTATGTTTGATAATGCTCCTGCGCATTGCATCAATGCTCATCTGCAATAATGGACTTTTTGCTTCCAGCAGGATATTTGTACCTGAAGGGGCAATTCTTATACTGGCTGCCATAACATAAGAACTAAACGTGGCTGTTGTAGTACTGAAAGATTTAACAGTTGGTGTCATGAGTGTATGTGTGTGTGTGTGTATGTATATCTATTGCAGTCATAGTCACTTCATTGTTTGTTATAATAATAAGTAACACTGTTACAAACAGCATGCTTTCATCGACATGTCATGCTTCATGTGGCCCAAGTTAAAATGAGATCTGAGACATTTATAGCTTTTGTCACATACAGGGATAGAGATGATATCATGAGTATGTCTTTTAAAGGGATACTGCATACTAGCTCTGAAATGTCACACAGCAGAAAAGCTACGTTTCGCATATATGTAGAACCTTTAATGAAGTCAAATGTTCTTGGATTAGTGAGCAGGAGTTTGAATGTTTCTTCATTTCTCCACTCCACTCTTTCTAGATGACGGACAGTTTGTAGATAATCAATTGCTTGGAATTCCATATTTTGTGACTTTCAATCACAGTGTGCGGTGCATTCAAATAACCCTTGATTTTCTTTTTCAGCGCTATACAACGAATTGGGAAATTGAATGTCAAATGATGCAATGGATGCTGTCTGAATGAGAAATGAAATTGCTTCACTGATATAAGTGCTGTGCTTGGGAACATTCAGCATTGTGTAATATTGCAACATCGATTACATATTAACTGAAGATGGTTCCCCTCTTGATCCCTAGCAACTATCTCACTAAATTGGGAATTCCTTTGTTGTGTTGACTGATGTCAACTTATGGAAACAAATCAAATTGTGCACCACTGTAAACAATACCAAATGCATGTAAAAGTTGAGTAGACTATATGTAGTGCAGTATGTCAGTATCCCAGCATATAATGCCATAAAGTGAAAACGCATTGTGTATGAAGTTCCCATAGTGTGCTGATCATAAGTGTGGTGTTTGGGCTTTGTGGCAGGTGGAAACTGGTTAGTTACTAAGAATTACAAGGGTAAGACTGAACAGTAAACTGCAGTGGGTGATCTTCAGTGTGAAATTAGAGGATGCCTGGGAATCAGGTTGTCAGCCAATGTGTTTTTCTTGTCTGAGGAAAATGTTTGACATTCATCTGTTTGCACATTGGGACACAAGGTGAAGAAATAAAAAACAAATATTTTTTAAAAAGATGAGAAAATTGAATTCTATAAAAAAGAGACAGATTTTTCATATTTAATACAATTACATAAGTTGACTGTTTAGGTACAGTTTACTGCTGTGCTGTTTATCTATATTTGGTGACATAATTCAGCTGTGAGCAGCTAATGTAAAGCCTGCCAACAGTCGTTTTTAGATTGGTGAATAATCCTTTTAACAGAAATAGGTCTCTTGTTGTCGATTTTACTTCATACTTTTCGTTTTCTTTCATTTCCTTGTTTTAAGATCTGTGCTTATCGGGTAATAAAATTGTAAAAACGAATGCATTGTAATTTATGCCACTATGTAAGATCACAAGCTTAAAATCATTAGTAGTGGTCATCGTGTGAGCATTAATGCATCAATTCGCGATACCTTTTCATGTTATTTTCAACAAACAAGTTTACGACTTCGGCTAACTTACTGGAAAGGAGAACTTAGTATAATTGTGTTTAAGAATTTGCAGGATAACCTAATTTCTAATCCAAGGCACCTGCCAGACTCATTCTTTACTTTGTGCAAATAACTCAACATGAAGCAAATGATTTTGTGAGACTTATACTGGATCCTGAGAAGCATACCCTTATGATTTGCAGCATAATGAGCACTGTATATATTTTGTGATGTGTTAAAAGTACGGCGTTTTTCTGCCTGAGTACCCCAAATCTGCGTGATAAGACCTACAAGCAATGAAAACAGCAGTTTCTGAGTTGATGTGAATGACAAATCATTTGTCCTACTTGTAATATTTTAAATGTCTGGCTAGAAGGAGTTTGAATATCATTGTGCTGCTGGTGATAAGGGTGGGTGTTGCATTGTTAAAACTGGTCATTTGTGGCTAAATGAAAACTTCACAGATTGCAGAAGTAACAAAGTTGGACATAAAACATTGTGAACATACCATCACATTTGGATCTAGCATTGCGTTTGTAAGCTAATTCTCAAACTTGGGCTGACTGCAGTAGTCTCGAGTGCAAAAGCCATGTAGAGTTGAAAATTACAAGATTAATGAATAAACTTAGACCAAAGCGAGGTTCAAATATTAACGTAAGAATTTGAAGATTTAATATTTTAAAAATAAAATTAAATCCTATGTGTATGTGAGTGAGCCTTTGCTGATTAAGTTTAAAAAATTGATTGTAAAATATTTGGCAGTCATTTTTGATTTATGTGATGTGTCTTTGGTACAGATTGGTTAATTCTTAGTATTTGTAAACCCAAGTGAGTTCCATTCAACGGCAGGATGCAGAGTGAGAAAAAGCGATGTGACAAGTAACCATCCAACATGTATTTTAAGGACCGCTGACGTGATTTGTGTGGTTTTCTTCCTGTGCTGGTTCATATGGACTATATGATAACATTTGTTAAAAGCATGCATTTCAAAAAATTCAGTCTAGCATATTCCCTTCTCTATAACATTTTCCCCCTTCAATCCATTCTTACCATTTGCTGGAGACACGGGGAGTGCAAATTCATGCATCCAGAAATGGACATTGACTTGTCTTCTCCAACTTGACCCGTTTTCATCTGTAAAAACAAATGGCAAAATATTCAATAATAGAAAGGCATCACATCACAATGGGAGGGAATGCCGTAGTGATATTGTCACTATTAATCCACAGACTCGGGTAATGTTCTGGGGACCGAGGTTCCAATCCTGCTATGGCAGATAATGGAATTTTAAATCAATGAATAATCTGCAATTAACAGTCTAATATTGGCATTTGGAAAAACACAGCTGGTTTACTAATGTCATTTAGAGAAGGTTTCTTTATTCACTTGTGAGATCTGGGAATCACTGGCTGGCCAGCATTTATTGTCTGTCCATAGTTGCTCTTGAGAAGGTGATAGTGAGATGCCTTCTTGAACCACTGCAGTTTATATTCTATAGCTGGACTCTCACTGCCCTTGGAGAGGGAATTTCAGGGAATTTATTCCATACATTAATTACTCTGTCTCACCTACATGTGACTCCAGACTTGGAACAATGTGGTTGACTCTTAATGGCCCTCTGGGCAATTAGAGATGAGCAGTAAAGGCTGGGATACCTAGCCACACCTACATCCGGTTGAATGAATTTTAAAAAAATTACAACTTTAAAAAAGAACCTAATTAATATATCATATATTGCTCTTACCAAATGTTCTTTCAGCAGGAGATCACAATGAATGGTGATCAAGAGCACAACAGTGGATGATATTTCTTGCCTTTGGATCCAGAGATACCAAGGCGGATAAAAAAAAAACAAATCCTGCTTGGTTTGGTTTCACAAGCAGTGAATTTATTTAACCATTGGGGTACCTAAGTTTTGTTGAAATACTATAAAATGCCTAGAAGCTGTCCTGCTGTGTCCTTTTCACAATAACATTGAATATTTTTTTAGATTAGATTCCCTACAGTGTGGAAACAGGCCCTTTGGCCCAACAAGTCCATACTGACCCTCCGAAGAGTAATCCACCCAGACCCATTTCCCTCTGACTAATGCACCTAACATTATGGGCAATTTAGCATGGCCAGTTCACTTGACCTGCACATCTTTGGATTGTGGGAGGAAACCTGAGCACCCGGAGGAAACTTACGCCGACACAGGGAGAATGTGCAAACTCCATACAGACCATCGCCCGAGGCTGGAACCGAACCTGGGACCCTGGTGCTGTGAGGCAGCAGTGCTAACCACTGAGCCACCGTGCCACCCAATTTTAGAATTTAATTTTACACAAATAAAGTTAATCTGAAAGCTTCTTTTTGATTGTGGTCTTTTGAAGATAAAGTAAGTGTTCTGAACTGCCATCAATTCTCATGGACTAAGGTTAATAATTCATTACAATTTCCTTTTGATTTATCCAGTACAAAATGAAGCTTAGCAGGTGGCTTGAATTGTGATGTTCCTGTGATCTGCATAAATTTGGAACACCGTCCAGAGTAAAAAATCATGGAACCAAAAAGATTGCAGCCATTGCAGCAGAAATTCTTTTCCATTGTTATAGTGGTGTTCATTTATTAAATTATATCTTTTTTTCTGTTCCTAGTTGATTAATTCACACCTATTTTTCTGGATTGAGCTCATTTTTTTGTAAATGTCCCAGTTTATAGCACCTAAATTTATATTCTTTGGGACATTTTTTGATTTGAGTTGTTGCTCTTTAAACTGTAATTTAGTTTCTTGATTCTCTTATACCAAGCATAAGCAATAACAAAACAGGTGCTGCAGAAGCCCAGCAGGTCTGTCAGCATCTGTGGAGAGAAACAGATTTCACATTTTGGATCTGTTGAGTTTCTTTAGCATTTCTTATTTTTATTTTAGATCTTCAGCATTCATAGCACTTTGCCTTTACCTTAATAAACTATGCTTGAAGGACTGAATAGTTTCAATAGGTTGGTGTAGTGGTAGACAAATAAAGCAATAATAAGGCATTTCATCCATCTTGTTGAAATTATAATACATTGATCTCCAGGGTAAGTGAGATTTATGAGCAAAAATGCAGAGACTGAAAATATTCTTCAACCAAAGTCACAACCTTGCTCATTTCTTTATCCCTTTCCACCATCAATCATTGGAAAATGCTAGACATAGCACAAACTAATCCATTGCCCATATACAAATTCTGTTTTGTGGACAAGATACATATCTGCAAAAATGAACTTCTGTGTTTGTGATGTTAATAATCCATTTCTGAGATAGCTTAGCCTGCCGCATTTGCATTTTGTGTACTTTTTAATCCCCTTATGATCCAAGAATTGGTGATGTTCACTGTTAAGCAATGTCTGGTGGACTTAAGCAGCAACTATTCTCAACTGATTGTGACTCAACTACTCCATTCTGAATTGTGTATCCAAGTTTAAGTTATGTTTACTAACTGCTGTGAACTCTAACCGAAGTAATACATACTCACACCATAGGGACAGCATTAATGGACATGCAATTCAGGAAGGAAACTTGCTGTACAAGTAGTTGTCCAAAACTGCATATGGTACCTTTTATAACAATCAGCCTGATCCAATTGTTCACCTCTTTGGGAAAGATATGTGTTAATTAAACTGAAAACTTAGAAGCTGTATTTAGTGTCTTTCTATAACTATTGTGTAATGTAACTGAGATACTTTATGGTGTTAGCTGTAGTAAAATCATAGTTACTTTGCAGGGAATTGGCAAATCACACAGAGTAAATGAGTTTATCAGACCTTATACTTGTATCTAAAAACAAAAGTTCTCAAACACTGTCACTCTTAGAGTTTCCTTTTTGTTGACTTGCCTGCAGTTGTTTGTAAGCTATGGAGAACATTGTTTTCCATAACTTAAATATTTTTAAATGAGAAAATTTGCTTCAGTGTGTTTAATATTCCCCTGATGGACCAATTGATAAATCCGCTGTGTGATATAGTTCTCAATCATGCAAAAATTTTGAAATCAATCCATCTTATGCTTAAAAAAAATCTACCATCAGCTAGCTGATCCTGGTCTCTCGAGGCTATGACTGGATAAATTTCCCAGACTTCGGATTACATTGTTCAATCTGTTGGGTGTACAAGTGTATGTCTTAGTTACTTGTACTGTTAGCATAGAATGATGTGTTATAAAAATAAAATTTACAAGTGCCGAACAAAATTTTTAGATTAGTACAATTTTTCCACATACAGATATAGGACTTAATGCATTGAGAGATGATTCAGTGCCTCAATTGATAGGTGTTGGTGGACAGAAAGGAAAGTTTCTATTAGATTATCTGCCGCATGATGCAAAATCTTTGTAAACATTTGAAGCAATGCCATGGAATGCAAGATTAATATTACTATTACTATTGGGTGGCACGGTGGTTCAATAGTTAGCACTGCTGCCTCACAGCACCAGGGTCCCAGATTCGATTCCGGCCTTGGGCGACTGTCTGTGTGGAGTTTGCACATTCTCCCTGTGCCTACGTGGGTTTCCTCCGGGTGCTCCGGTTTCCTCCCACAGTCCAAAGATGTGCAAGTCAGGTGAATTGGCCATGCTAAATTGCCCAGAGTGCTAGGTGCATTAGTCAGAGGGAAATGGGTTTGGGTGGGTTACTCTTCAGAGGGTCAGTGTGGACTTGTTGGGCCAAAGGGCCTGTTTCCACACTGTAGGGAATCTAATCTCATCTAAATATTGGGAGATGTAATTGTTGTTAGATATTCCAGAATTTCTGGCTCAGTAAAAATATTGCAGAGTTTTCTTTGGAGAATAAAGATTTCAGCTATAATCAGAAGACATCTGATGTACCGACTGACTTTTTCTCCTTTGCGATTTTTATATCTGCGGTTCAAGCTCATATTTGTGGAATGGTAATTTGGACGAGGTACTAAAGCCTGCTCAGCTTGATGCATCTTTTGGAGAAGTAGGGTGTCGTGATGTGACTTTCTATATGTTAGTCCATGTAACAAATACCAGAGACTCAGATTCTGATTGAGACACACATCTGGAAACTTATTAACAACTATATTCTGTATGTGGACCAATGCAGAATGTCAGACTTGTATGCATGCAGACTTGTGTTACTATTACATTAGAAATATTGTTGGCTGGCTGGCTAACTGACTGAATAACTGATCACTATAGAAAATATGGTGGAAGCCTTTTGTACCAGAATGTCATTTATTGTGATGTCTTCTAGCTGTCTTAAGGATATAGTGCCTTTCTGAGATCTGTGCAATAATTAATAGTAAGCCTGTTCTGATAAATATGTACAAGGATGCACATCATTCTGTCTTCATTATACATTAAGATCCTGCTTTGGCTGATGTAAAATATGCCATATCTAGTCCTGACACAATTATAATGACTAATCTGTGTAGCTCCACTCTCTGGTATGTTGCGTGTCTTTATGGATGGATGTGTATCATGCATCATAGATGTTTGCTAGTTGCTGGTATGATACTTTAGATCCAAAGCTTTGTTCTGTCTGATGACTGGTTGGTCATGTTACGGGTCTGATGTGTTGTCTGTTTCTTCATAGGCTTTGACTATTTTTTGTTCCAATGTCATATGATCTAGTTAGACACTGCTAAAATATTTTCCATGAATCCATGATGCAAGATGACTCATGTTTGTGTGAAAATTTTGAACTCGTAGCTTTGCCCTGCTTCAAGTTGGGATAACTGTCATGCTCTTGTACCGTTTCCTTTCAAGCAATGTACTACATATATTTGTGGTTGGGTGGGGAAGCTGATGGAGGGAAGAACTGCATGGCTGTGACTTCCACATTTCTGAGAGCTGCTGGTGAGAATAAACCATTGCCTTGAGGAACAGTGTGCAGATTTAAAATGGCTACCCAAAAATCTTGGGGAAAGTAGCTTTGCATTCAATCTTCATAAATTTAACCAAATGGACAGTGCATTCTTTGGGACTGTTAGACTGAGCATAGTGAAAAGAGGAGTGTTGAATCTCCAACCTCTTGCACATGTTTTGGAAGGAGCCAATTGTTGTTGACCAGAATTTCCTAAGGAGCACCAGACATACTGAATATGATAGTTAATGGATGTAAGTTTGCCCACTCAGCTCGAAGGTTGGTTTTCAGACATTTCATCACCATACTAGGTAACATCAGTGAGCCTCCGGTGAAGCACTGGTGGTATGGCCCGCTTTTTATTTGTGTTTGTGTTTCCTTGGGTTGGTGATGTCATTTCCTGTGGTGATGTCATTTCCTGTTCTTTTTCTGAGGGGTTGTAAGTGGGATGCTATACAGTTTATTAAAAAAAGATACTCAATGAACTACTGCCGATTTCTTAGCAACAAACCCAAACAAGCAGACAAAACGCGTCCACAAACCCTTGCCACTCTCCCCTACATCAAAGACATCTCAGAAATGACTGCCAAATTACTCAGACCACTTGGCATTATGATAGCCCACAAACCCACCAACACACTAAAACAGCAGCTAATGAACTTGAAGGACCCTATACAGACAACAAGCAAAACTAATGTCATTTACAAAATACATTGCAAGAATTGTAACAAACACTACATTGGACAAACAGGCAGAAAACTAGCCACCAGGATACTTGAACATCAACTAGCCACGAAAAGACATGACACATTCTCACTAGTATCCTTACATACAGATAAAGAAGGACATCACTTCGACTGGGCAACACATCCATCCTAGGACAGGCCAAACAGAGACACTCACAAGAATTCCTAGAATCATGGCATTCCAGTCGGAACTCTATCAACAAACACATTGACTTAAGTTCCATATACCATCCCCTAAGGAAAAACACAGGAAATGACATCACCAACCCAAGGAAACCTAAACACGTAAATAAAAAGCGGGCCATACCACTAGTGCTTCACCGGAGGCTCACTGATTATGTTACCTAGTATGGTGACGAAACATCTGACAACAAGCTTTCTAGCTCAGCAAGCAAACTTACATCCAGAACCCCAACCTGAGCTACAGATCTTCTCAAAACTTGTTAATGATAGTTAATGTGTCGACAACTATAATGTTAGTTGTTTCTTTGATTTGTCTCTCAAAAGAGAATTTGAAACGTCAATCACCACACTGCAATTATTTGCTAGGACTCAGAAAGCATCAATTGTATTCTTCCACCACAGGTGAAATGGAACGATAGGTTCTCTTGATTGTTAAAACTGATGGTGTTGACATATTTCACATGACTTGATCAAGTAATCAATATCTTTATTGATGTCGAACAAAGATGTCATATGCGTCTCTCATTCTTTCTGTGCCATATAACTAAGGTACATACGGTCATGCATAACTTGATGCAGAACCTGTGGAATGATTGCCATTTGCCTTTGAAAATTCCCTTCCAAGGGAGCCCTCATTCATAAAAATCTGCAGATGCTGTAGATCTGAAACAAAATCAAATTGTTGGAGAAACTCAGCAGGTCTGGCAGCGTCTGTGGGGAGAGTTACTGGACTTAAAACATTAACTCTGTTTTCTCCCCACAGATGCTGCCAGACTTGCTGAGTTTATCCAGCAATTTATATTTTTGTTTGAGTCCTAGTTCATCTCTGAATGACCAGAAAGAACGTGCTTTCACAGGGATCTGTTGAATGTGTTCAGGAAACACACTGATGATCATCTTTAGCTGTTGCATCTGGACCTCATCAGACATAGATTGCTGATGTTTCTCTGATTGCCTCCATGAAATAGCTTGGTATAGAGACAAGCTTCTATCTCTGATTCAATAAAATATCCATTTGTGAGTCTAGAGAAGTATCTTGGGTTTTGGCAATTAACTAAGAGCATAAGGAAAGCTCACCCATGAACTTGGTTTATATTGTATTTCTAAATAGTATCTTTGGATCTTAACAAGTAGATGCTGTAGTCATGAAAGTACACTTGAGAAGTTTGCAACAGATCATTTCCAACGGTTTGTGGTTGATATGAAATGTTTGCCTAGATAGGTAGATGTCGAATCTTTCTATTCTGAGAACTACAACAGGTGTTTCCTTTCCTCTATTGGAATAATAGCAGTCAAAGTAAAGACTTTAGCACCAAGTGAAATAGGCTTGTCATCTTGTCACAAGCATGTTCTGAGGCCTTTATGGGATGCATCGACTTCAAACATGGCGAGCTTTGAGGGATTATACTTTTGAGGAACATGCTTGCTGGAAGATGAAGCATTTTTGGGAGGTTAAAAATATATATTGCCTTTCTGCTGTATGTCTTGTGTATCTTTTGGAGCAAATCTCAAACAGAAAGTACTTTGGTTGCCAAGTTTTGGATGTAGGATTACAGCACCCTTCATAATTCACGTTTCTCTTGTGGTATAGGCATCTTTGACTTTGTCCTATTTTGCTCAGCTCAAATCTAGCATCATGTGAAAAATAGATTTATCTGATGACATTCATTTGCTCGTGGTGATCTAAAAGCTTTTGCTATTAAAAATGAGGCTACGTTTGCTGATAACCTGCTTTTCCTGATATGTATTAATGAGCTGATGATGCTGCCATTAGCTGATGAAAGTTTCTATCATGCTTTTGTTTAGTCATCCTGAGAACTGAGATTTCATTTATGATACAGAGACTACCTAGTATTTTCAATGATAAGGACTATATGTTGTTGAAATATATCCTGGCTAATATAAATTCCAAATGGTAATGTTCTAGGGATCCACGTTCGAATTCTACTGTGGCAGATGATAAAATTTGAATTCAATTTTTTTAAAAATCTGGAATTAAGAATCTACTGATAATTGTAAAACCATTGCCAATTGTCAGCAAGATGTCTTTTGGGGAAGGAAATTTGCCATTCTCACCTAGTCTGGCCTACGGGTGACTGTAGACCCACAACACTGTAGTTGACTTTCAACTACACTCCAAAATGGCCTAGCAAGCCACTAAGTTCAAGGGCAGTTAGGAACAGGCAATAAATCCTGGCCACCCAGTGATGCTCATGTCCCACTAGTGAGTTTTTAAAAATCTGAGAAAACAAGAATGGCGTGCCAGAAGTTGCTAGTTTTTACATACTGTGGCGGTATGTATGGAGATATTCACTCTTGGCATTGAGCTTAGGAAAAAGTGCCTCAGAACTTGGAATTAGTTGTTCCAAGGTAGGAATCAATTGGATGGAAGTTTAGGTACTACATTGACTTTGTTTCTTGATTGGCTGTCCTTCACATTCTGTTATGGAGAACTGTATTGCAATTTGAGTCTCTCCAACTACTGTACTTGGACTGCTTCACATTTCGGCCATATGTATTTCTTATAGAACATAGGTCATGAAATACTAGACCAGGTTTTGGTGAGTGAGATGATCCACATCTCCTAGAAGTTTTAGATATTTCACTAACCCTGATGCTGGCTGTAATAGTTGTTCCATAGATAAACACGCGTCTCACAGTTGCTGACCTGCTAGAATTTCTTGGAACTTGGATCCTTTAGAAGTCCATCAATATTATAATCTTCAGTTTTGTATAGATGTGCCTTCTAGAAAGATTTGATGTATATAGATGTAATGACCACTTGCAAGCTTTCAGCAAAGTTAGCTTTGGTGAAATCACATTCTGTATCTTTATGTTGACTTCTGCCTACAAATTAACAAAATTCTTTCACCTGGTTGTTGGCAGTATGATGTATGTATCTTGTATACTGTCTTTTTGCATGCCCTCTGCATCCTGAAGTTAACTCAGACCTCAAGCTGATCTGCTAAAAATTGGAGAATATTGTCAGCATCTTTGTGGTCATCACTAGAAATACTAGAGGATTTTGGTACCCAATTGTTCATTTCCCAAAGTAGTAACTTTGACTGCCTGTCTTCCACTATCAAATGTGTGTAGATCTGTGAAGTGAAGATTCAGTCTACCTTTCAATATCTGAAATTTTGACAGAAGGTCACTGGAGTGTCAATTCATGTTTATTTTCCATTTCTGCTGCATAGCTTTGCACTCAAACAATTTTCAGTATACAAAGGATCTGCACTGTAGTGTAATGTGTTTCTTACTTTGTTGTCTTCATTCCCTTTGTTCTATCCTCGCTGCTGTTGTGCTTTTGCTTTTTATATTTTAAAAGAAATTGCAGCAGTGACGAGGAAACTTCTCAATAATTATTTGCGATAGAATTAGTAGTCAATGGAAAAAGCTGGGTTGATTTCAAAAGGGTACACTGTGTTTAACTAACTTGCTAGGAGTTTTTTGAAGAGATAACAAATGGTGTCAATAAGGGTAATGCTACTATTGTGATTTACATAGACTTCAGAGGTATTCAATACTGTGCCAAACAGTTATAGCTCATGGAATAAAAGGGACCACAGCAACATGGATACAAAATTGGATGAGTGATAGGAAATAGAGTCAATTAATTTTTTTGGAGGGTTGAAGTGGGAATATGTATAGGGTATAAGCAGGTAGAGAAAGAGTTAAGTTCTGAGTTTTGTGAAACAAGAAGTTCAGCTGAGCATGATTCAGATCAGATAAGAACTTCGTTAACAGTGGGGTGCTGGAGGCAAGAGTATGGGTTAACCAGCCATTTATGTAGAGCCATTTATCAAGATGAGGTAGCATTCAATATGTAACATCCGTTAACAGGGTGAAAAGTATTCATTATGTGAAGCCAGTTATTCATTGTGTAACAGCAGGTGGCTTAATCTTTGCTATTGACACTTGCTGATTGTAACAGTCACCCAATCAATATGTATGTTCCCTTATCTGGATGCTCCTCCCTGTAAAATGACTATATAATTCACTGAGAAACTCCTGATACAGAGAAGATCGTGAACTCATGTCTCTGTGCCCATGGGTGATCGTTCTCTCTCCCTCCAGCACCTGAAATAAAGATGAAGGAGGTAAAACCATATTATGTCTCTGAGCGTTTTGCTTCGACTGAGGGGGGGCTATGGGACGACAGGAGGAAGGTTTGTAGTGGAGTTCACCAGGTGTCTGTATCAGGCCACCTGCTTTTTCTGATATGTATTAATGATATAGTTCTTGACATGGAGAGGAAATTTCAAAGTTTGTGGATGATACAAAATTTGAAAGTATTGAAAACTTTGGAGGACAAAGTAGAACTTCAAGAGGCCATAGACATGTTGGTGGAGAAAGCAGATAGGTATCAGATGGAGTCTAGTGTGTAGAAATGTGAGGTTATGTATTTTGGTAGGAAGAACATCGCCAGACAATATAAATTGAAAGGTACAATTCTAAAGGATTTATAGGAGCAAGTGTCCACAGATTATTGAAGGTGGCAGTACAGTTGGAGAAAGTAGTTCATAAAGCATACAGTATCCTGGAGTTTATAAATAGGGGCATAGAATACAAGAGAAAGGAGGTTATGCTGATCTTGTATAAGACAGCTGATGTATTGTGTACAGTCTGCGCATCACAAAATAGGAAGGATGTGAACGCTTTGGTGAGAGTGCGCTTGAGATTTACAAGAATGGTTTCAAAGAAGAGAAATGTCAGGTATGAAGATAGATTGGAGAGTTGAGACTGTTCTCCTTTGATAAAAGGAGGCCACAAGGAGATCTGATAGAAAGTTTCAAAATCAGGTGGTGGGAAGGCTAGAGTAGATGGGGAGAAAATCCCTGCATGCAAGAGGAACAAGGGTGATTGGCACAGATTTGCAAAAGAAGCAAATGTGAGGTGTCAAATATAACTTTTTCAAACAATGAATGGTTTGGAACAAGAATGCACTATATGAAAATGATTCACAGAATTGTTTTGACGCAGAAGGCCATTTGGCCCATCATGCCTGCTCTGACTGATATTCAAAAGAGCATCATATCAAGTGTTACTTTCTCCCCACGCTCTTGCTTTCTCCAAATGCTGTTACACAGTGTTTCTATCTTAATAACCATCTAACACACTCTTGAGTGCTTTGATTTTACTTGCCTCCACTGCACTTCCAGGCAATGTATTCCATGTCAAAACTACTCATTGAGTGAGGTTTTTCTCCCTTTTTTGTACATAACTATAAATATGTGCCCTTTCATCCTTCTTCCAAGCAGAAACAGCTTTTCCTATCTCCTCTATCCAGCCTGCTCATGATTTGGAACACTTTATTTTCTCTCTGCCTTCTATCCTCATAACTGCAATCATTCATTCATAGAACATTCACAGGACAGCACAGTACAGGTACTTTGGCCCTCGATGTTGTGCTGACCTTTTATCCTACTTTAGGATCTAACTTACCTACATATCCTTCATTTTACTGTCATCAATGTGCCTACCCAAGTGTCGCTAAAATGTCCCTAATGTATCTAATTCTACTACCATTGCTGGCAGTGCATTCCACACACCTATGACACTCTGTCCAGAACCATTCTGGTAAATTGAGGAAGAGGCTTCTTCGATTGAGACATTCAAATAGGTTTCGGATAATTTACTTGAATACAAACAAGTTGCCATGTTATGCGAAAAAGGTGGGATAATAGTCTTATGACAGTTGTAGAATGGGTGGAGAGGCAGTGGGCCAAATAGACTCTCACCGTGCTTTAAAACTTATGTGATTCTGTGGTATTTGCAATAAAAGAAGTATGGATCTGCCATTTTTATGCTAAATTCCAAAGTAAACAATTAACTGATGACTATGAACTAACATAATATTTATTTTTCTGTTGTCTTGGTCTATAATTCATTTTAGCATCACTTTGCCAATTCTGAACTGTCCTGAGTGTCCTGTAAACTGCTAGTATTTTAAATCAAACTCTCTGTAACCTCCCTGTTTTTGAGAGAGAGAAAATGTATTCATTCTGTTCTTCTATTGAGGCTGCTATCAGCCTCAATATAGGTTGTAGCCTTCAGGCTTGGTTATTAGATGTCAATTTCAGTTCTGAACTCAGACAAATAATAGATAATGTTTAAGAAAAGACTTTATCACAACTGTCACTGCTCTCACATGTTCAACCTTCAGTACCAACTTGCTGCAGTTAATGTTTAGTACACACTTGTTGTCACCAGTTTCTAGTGCCCACTTTCTGCCACCAAGATGTGATGTGGTTTCTATATATTAGTTTATATGACATATGTCAGAGAGAGTTGGGTTCTTTTTGACACAGATATCTGGAAGTTTCTTAATACCTGATATGACCTCAGACTTGCATACAGTCTTTATGGTTACTTAGGCTACTACAGATTGGACCCCTCTATTCTGGCAGCCTACGGATCAAGTCATTGCTGGACCAGCAAATTTGTTGGACCACATGAGTTCCGAGTATGTTCAATGCACGAATACATCTATCAATCACCTGTCTAATGGATGAATGATTTCCAGTTGGACACCGCAAATGGGACTTAGGATATTCAAACTGACAAAGTGTAACATAACATAATATGATTAAAGATCAATGCAGAGACACTGCGGGCAAAACCAGAAGCCCTGTGTATGCCAAGCCAGTGAGGTTGTTGGACCGAAGTGTGCTACAATTTGTCAGGGGAAAGCGGTGGGGGAATAATCTGTCATCCATTGGTGGGATACGCAGTTGACTAACTGATGGCTAAACTGACTGACTAGAGAGAATAAGACGAAGACCATTTATACGAGAGAGTTAGGTGCCATAATGTCAATACTACCTTAAAGACATAATGCCTTTCTTAGCTCTTTGTAATAATGCAAGATGAGGTTGGAAGAAAACTGGAGAGAAACGAAATGGAAATAGAAATCCCTTTTTATGAGAACACAGCAATAAGTGTGCAAGTTAAAATCATTGACAGATTCAAATCACTGATGGGTTGCAACTAATTTAGTAATACCAAAGGAAACCTTTGAAAGTTCACAAAACAGATATGAACTATAAAGGCAATTCAATATGCAGAAGACCCAAAGGATCAAAATGACACCCTACCATTCCCTAAATTATTCTGGGTTGTAAATCCTTTTCATGTAATTAGTTTCATTGTAATCTGCTCCTGCTCATAAATCCTACATTTACTTTTTATCAGTTTGAACTAAATTTATTGGTGGTACTCTTTTGGTATTACATATCTCTTAAAATCAGCTGAGAGATCTTCTTTCTCTATCTTTGGTCACAGAACTGGTCACTGTTCAAGGTGTTGTCTATCCCAGTACTGTACAACTTGAACAGGAGTCCACCTTACTGCTTTCCCCTGGCTTCCTGTATATAGTTTGGTATTTTGTTTGCTTTCTTAGTTTTGCTGTGCAATTTTTAGAGATATTGAGGGATGAACTGTCTAAAATCTCTAGATCTTGTTTAACTTTATCAATCATGGAGTACTTTGCCACTCGTCGTTCTTCCATCTGGGCAGTATTTCATTTGATGTTGTGTTTACATTTTCAGTTGCCTTTCCACTGATAGCACAGACACATTTCAGATATCATTTGGGCGTGTTTGTAAACCTTTAGTATTAGAGAAACACTGTGCAACACATATTTATTTTAGAATGAAAACTTTACTCCTTATCTATTGTATCTCAAATGAGTTAGACTTGAACATTTTTTGGATAATAGCGGTATCTCTAAACAGATGGTGGGGGAAGGGAGGAAAGGCTCCATAGGGGGATGGGCTGTGCTCCTATTGTGTACTTCAAGACTTCTCTGCTGTACTTCTAACCACAACAGCTTGTTCATTTGCATTTCTGTTTACAGCATATTTGTGAAATAGCTGTTTCCTGTTAAATTATAGCAGGAAGATGTGTGGGTCTTAAATTAGTAAGCAAAAGGTCACAAGAAAGCAGCTGGTGATGAGAGCTATACTTCCTATCATCAACAATGCATGCAATCAACAAATTAAATACAATATTTAAACCACAAAATAATACTGCTGAATTAATAAAGTCACTTGAAAATTGACATGTGGTGCCTTGCTATGCATAGAATAATCTTTTAGTTGCCATAGGGTCTACAGGGCCTAAATCAAACATTTATTATTAAACTTCTCACACACTTCACTGGATGGAATCTTGGTCAAAAGCTAAAACAACGGATTGTTGGCTGGCTGCAACAGTATGCCTGTGCAATGTGATACTGTATACACTTCAATTTTGTATGGAATTGCATAAATTATAAAATATGGTGTCTAACAGATTAGGCGGTTTGGCCATGCTAAATGGCTCAGTAGTGTCCAGGTATAAGCAAGCTCAATGGATTATCCATGGTAAATGTGAGGTTTACAATTTTAAGAATGCTGTGTGTGTGGTTGGGGTGGGGTGAAGTGTGGGTGGGTTGCTGGGAGGCTCGGTGGAAACCCACTGGGCGGAATAGTCTCTTCATATACTGTGGGGATTCTATGATTCTATTCTGTGATTCTAACTTAATCTGCATCTCAGATTTGTATCTGCGCCTCTCCTCTACTTCTCTGAATTTGTTTAAACAATAATTTAAACACTGTTAAGTGATCATCCAAAAATAAGTGTTTAATAGAACCAAAATCCTAATTGTTTCTCTTTACAAATGCTTCTACACTTTTGTAAACTTTTTTTTACTGCTGGAAATTTCAGATTTTGAACTGTTATTCTTAAATGCGATAGCTTAATGGTAACTAGTTATACTGCCAGTGTAGACTTGAATTGTACATTCCTTTGTGCATACTAGTATCTTGGTAGTTCTACCACATTAGGATGCTTTAAAAATGTAAATTTAAATGTTTTTGTTTATAAATGAAAATTGTTTTTATTTGCTGTTGCAATTTAGAACTTATATTTACTTGAGCATGCAGTTTCAGTCACTTAGTCAAAAATAAATAATTTGTATCACTAACAGTGTGGACAAAAGTCTAATGTCTAACTTGTGTCACATGCTATGAAATTACATTTGTAGCTCTTCTCCAATCATGATCGTTGAGATTTTTATCGCAGAAATTCAACAATTTCTTAAAACTCTGGATATTAAAGAACAAATTATTTTCCTTTGTCTGATTAAGTAGTTATTGTGCACTTAAAAGAGCTGGATAAATACCTACTTTAGCCTGGGATTGAAAATTAAGGATCGAAGAGTCACCAAAAAAGACAACTGAATACACCATTGACTGCAATAAATGTTTTACTATCGATAAAGAACTGTCATCTGTGCAAAAGAAATCAACCAGTTATGAGCCATCATGGAATTTTATCCAGTTACTTTGGAGAGTAAGATAATGTTTTCAAAACTTCCTCAAGAATTAACCTGTCAGAAGTGGGTTTGATTGGCCGAAAGGCCCTTCCTTGCCTTGTGCATTATTTTCCACATTACAGCAAGACAGGTTTTAAAATTGATGTGTATGTTGCTCATCCATCTTTGCAATATATAAATGTTTCTGATTAATAGTTTACAGTAGTGAATACTAATAGGTCTCACTTTAAAAGAAAAGGAGATATTCGAATTATTGCTCGAATTTTGAAACTAATGCATGGACACAACATATTTGTTCAAAATTCAGCCTTTGGTTTTTGAATAGAAATGCTTTCCTATTTTTCTTTAAAAGAATCAACTGGAGAATTATAGGACATCAATTTTAATGATGTCTGATAGTAAAAGGCTTATGCATCAAGTTTGCAAAATTTGAATGACAACTGCTCTCGTTTTAAGTAGTACCCGTGCGTTAAACACTCAGTGTTAGAGGACAACTTTCAGTAACAACCACTGCAATCTTTGTACTAAGATTATCTTTTCTGACATTGATACAATCCAGAATTTGACATCTCTGGGTCACTATGGTCACAAGTGGCATCAGATCCTGAAATAGACTCTATTTAAATTGACCTTTGTGAGAATGTTCTTGTTTGTTCTTCAAACTTATTAGTGGCTTGTAGACAGATATCATTTTTGTGCAAAGTTGAACTCTATAAATGACGTGTATCGAAACAAAATAATGCTTCAGATAGGAATAGTAGTGTATTGTAATTATCTTCTAATTTATATTCAGTGTATTCTGGCTAGTACAACAAAAAAGCCAAATGCATTCACAACTCCCCATGAATAATTATTTGACCAGTGGCAACATTTTAAGGCTTAATTTGTTGAGTTTTTTAAAATTGAACAAATTATAATTATATACTGACTCAATGCAATGATTCATTTACAAAAACGTAATTCTACTTCATGGGAAGAAATCTTGGGGACATAACATTGAAACTTGGCTTTCTCGTAGGTATCCTAAAAGACTGAAAAATATGGAAATGTGCTAGGAAAATCTTTTTGCCAATAAATCTTCAGCATTACTTGTCTTGTAAATAGTTCAGCTTGCAACTGGTGTTGGCTTTTATGATATGCAATTGTTTATAGAGTGTAGTGGAGCAAAGAACTGTGAAATTGACCACAAGACTCTCAGATGCACTCTGAATAAGTTTACTAAATTAATTTGTCTTGTATGTTAATTTTTTCATGCTTCCCTAACAATTTTTCCAACTTTATACAGTGGTTCTTTGAACCCCACTGGCACTCCAAGCTCTATTTTTAATCTCATCCAATTATTGATTTCAACTGGAATAGAGAAAGTGCAATCATACACGACCTTGTGTATGACGTACTGGTTAGTGTGGGACAATTATTCAGGGTTGATATCAAGTAGTTTGTTCAACATAAGTTTTGTGAATATTTCTTGACACAATAGTAACATATAATGATATACAATGCGGTTGACTAATGTAGTTGAGATATGGACAACTGAAAAGGCACTTTTAAAAAAAAACCTTTGTACAGGCAAGAAGTAAATGAACAAAGTGAGGAGAATAGTGAAACAAGACATTATTTCCCAAATCATCTCTATTGTACAATTATTCAGATTACTTTTCTACAAAATACTTTTTAAGGTTCACTGTGAATTATCAGAACAGCAAAACCAGGAAGTGTTAGAAGTTAATTCGTGCCCAACCTAAGAACATGACAGAAACTTAGAATGCACTTTATTGTTCTATGTATATGTTTGATAAAAACTTTTGTTGAGATGATTTGTGAAAAGTACCTGAGAAACTACCTACTTGTGTTAGAATGTATAACCATTGAAATGCATTCACTAATACATTTAGTCCTCTACCTACTCTATCATTAATGTATCATTGAATTGGATTGGGATGTGTTCTAGTAGACAAACATTTAATTTTAATCTTGAAACTGAACAGGGAAGGTGGAAATTTTACTGTTGTGATCAATAGTAATTCCAATGCCATTTGTATAGAAAGACATGTGTAAGTAATGTTAAGCCTTTCACAAGCTTTCTAGACAATTCTGGATCTTTGAAAGGGTAGCCACTGTTGTGAAGACACAAACACTACAAAAGCCACTACTAACCAGAACCTGGAAGGTGCAATCCTAAGAATTTCACCATGGTCAGCATCAATATCATTATATATTGACAGACATTTTTATTTTTGAATTGTTGAATTGACTTAAATTTAAGTTTAAATTTGTATCAGTTTCTTGTTAGCTGAAAATGTGTTGCTGGAAAAGCGCAGCAGGTCAGGCAGCATCCAAGGAACAGGAGAATCGATGTTTCGGGCATAAGCCCTTCTTCAGGAAGGGCTTATGCCCGAAACGTCGATTCTCCTGTTCCTTGGATGCGGCCTGACCTGCTGCGCTTTTCCAGCAACATATTTTCAGCTCTGATCTCCAGCATCTGCAGCCCTCACTTTCTCCTCAGTTTCTTGTTAGCCTACTGACTGGGAATGAGATCCTGGATGGAGAGTGTTGATGGTCTGTTGAATCATGGAGTACACCATAGTCAAGCATAATCCTATTTCATTGCAGATATTTCTCCACACAAAGATCTCTGAATAATAATGATGAAGAGGAGCACATATTCTGGGTGATTTACTTTATCACTACCCCAGAGATACTGAAGGAACAGTATTATCTACAAATTACGTCACCCAAAACCAGCGAATTTCACATTTGATCAGGAATAAAGCTTTTCTGCTCCATGTATTTGGTACTACAGTAGACATTGCATTTATTTACTGAATCATTGGAATGCTTGAACAAGACACAAAATAAAATGATGTACCACTGGATGTAGCACTCTGGATAAGTTCATTCCATTTTAAATATTCCAACCAACCTCCCTGCCTCAGCTAGTAACAAATTAACTAACCATTCATCTTTTTTCTGTTTGTAGAGCATTGCTGATGCAGGCATGATGATGATACATCTGCCAGCATGAGTTGCTACGCTCCAAAAATAATTCACTGAGTATTGAAGTATTTGAATTTACGGAAGCGCTTTCCAAATGAAAGTGTAGTGTTTACCTTTTAACAATATTTATAAGAGTGCCATTTATTGAGTAATTAATTTGACCATTTTGGTAAACTCATTTTCATTGATGTCTCCTAATAATCAGAGCCTGATTAAAAGGCAATCAAACTTTGCAATACAGATTTTGTGATGTAGGTATCAACCCAGGAAAGGTGGACTATTTCTTATCAGTTTACTTTTAGAACTCTCTACAAACTATGATCTACTCAAATAAAATAATTGTTTGTTTCTGCAAATATTTGGCTTTTAAAAATATCAGATGCATTATGGCTAATAACTATTTTAATTTTAATATGAAAATTTAATATGTTTGTGTGATGGTTCTACATCTGATGTTTTACTTGTGAAAAAGGTCGATTTAAAATAAGTGAACTAGAATCACTTTGAAATAGTATACAAATAAATATTCAACAGTTTGTATGTTAATAAGTTGCAACATCTCAGCATAATGTGGTGTCAGTGACATTTGTTTGGTGTAATCAATATTCATTTTAATTTCATAGGAAGTGTAAACCTTTATGTGAGCATCCTGGTAAATCTTATAACTAGGGTTATAGCTAGGGCTTTAAACTAGTTAGTGGGAAGAGGGAAGGATTCAAATGAAGCAAAGTTAAAGAATCAAAAAGAAATGAGAGCGCACAGCTGCAGGGTTGTGAAGAAACGAATGATACTCTAAAAGTGACAAAGTGGTAGAAAATATATGCAGCATAAGAGTGTAGCAGATATTTAAAAACAGGCAGTCACAATGGTAAAAAGTCAAAATTAAAGCTCTTTAGCTGTATGCATGCATTTGTAACAAGATAGATCGGTAAATGGCACAAATAGAAATAAATTAATGTGACTTGATAGATGTCATGGAGGCGCAGTAACTAAGACTGGCAAATCCATTTTCAAGGCTATTCAAAGAATAGGCAAAATGAAAAGGAGGTGGATAGCTTTAGTAGTAAAAGACAGTGTCTTGGTGGTAGTGAGTCATGATGTAGATGCAATAGATCCTGATATGGAATTAGTTTGAAATAAGGAATGGCAAGGAAAAGAAGTCACAGGTGGAAGTCACCTACAGGCCCCTGAAGTTGCCTCACAATAGGATCAAATACAAATTGGGAAATAACAGTCATGTAGGAAGGGCATTACATTTGTGATTTTTTTAATCTCCGTTTTGACTTGATAAATCAGATGGGGAAGAAAGAGGACATGGAAGATCGTTTCTAGGAATTGCTTATCAGAATGTATGCTGTAGAATCTATCTAGGAAGAGGCTGTTTTAGATCTGGTAAAATGTAAATGAGGTAGGATTAATAAGAGATCTCGTACTTCTGGATCCTCTATGGGGTCGCGATCAAAGCACAGTAGAATTTTAAATTCAGTTTGAATTAATTCAGAAGGAAAGCAGCTGTGTTCTCAAACCAGTGTTCTCAATCTAAATAAGGGCAATTATTGAGGTAGGAAGAAACAGCTGTCCAAAGCAGGTTGGGAAAATAACCTAAGAGGAAAGTTAGTGAAATAGCAGTGGCAAACATTTTAAGGAAATATTTCATAACGTTCAACAAAAATTTATTCCGACCAGAAAGATGGAGTTGGTGACAAGGATGAATTATTCATGGTTAACAAAGAGGATCAAGAGAAATATCCAATCAAAATCTAAGGCATACAAAGTTGTGGAAACTAGTAGGAATTAGCAGCAGACGACAAAAGAGGGAAAAAATTATTATGAAGGTAAATTAGCAAGAAATATAAAAGCAAACAGCAGATACTTTTATGGTTATATTAAAAAAATGTAGCTAATGTAAGTGTGGAACCCATGGAAGATGCGATTCGGGAACAGATAACGGAACAGGAAGGGGCAGATAATGTAAGCCAATATATTCCTTCTGACTTCATGGTGGAGGATACTATAAAGATCACAAAGATAACGGGTAAACAAGGTGCTAGCAGGAGAAAGATCTTGGGAGGAAAGTCTCTATCACATGGGACAAAGTTTTTGACAAGCTAATGGGACTAACAGCAGACACGTCTCTAGGTCCTGATGCCCTGCAACTAAGGATTTTAATATAATTTTATTAAGAAAAAATAGATTTTTAAATATTACAATAAATACAAAACAATACAATTCCAAACAGTACAAAAATAGTACAAAAGTAAACCCAAATAGTAAAAAACAATTCCCCAACCCACCCTCCTATACGAATGTATAAACATATATAAAGTATAAAATTAAAAAAAAACCTAAACTAGTTATTTAACTAACTAAATAAATACCTAACAATAAACAAATAAATAGTAATAACTCAGCCCAACCAAACAAAACACCCATATGTTCGTAGTTCCCCCTCCCTGACTATTGGACTCATGAAACACAATCGTTACGGCTATGTAAAAGCCCTTGTTAGTGTGGCAGATAAATCTGTGTCCAGGTATTTCAAAAAGGGTTGCCATGTCTTGTAAAAATTCTCAGTTTTGTGGTGTACCATATTTGTGAGAACATCCAGGGGAATATGCTCCATAACAATCTTCCTCCAACCCGACAGGCCTGGGGGGTTTTCTGATATCCAACCGAGCAAGATATTCTTCCTTGCACAGAATGTAAGAATATTGAAAAGTTTTTTCTTATGCGAGTCTGCAGGAAATACAATGGGTAGGCCCAAAAGGAGCGAAATAGGGTCCTTCTCCACCCCTACACCTGAAATCCTTTCCATTGTACCCACCACAGCGCTCCAATATGTTTGAAACCTGTCACAAGACCAAAGACAATGGGTAAGAGTACCTGTACAGACCTTGCACTGGGACATGCTGAAGATACCCCTGGTTTAAATTTTGACAAACGGTCTGGGGCTAAGTGGACTCTATGGAGAATCTTCAACTGTAAAGCTTGGGTCCTATTGCGAATTGATATCTTCCTTGCATTCTCCCAAATATCCTCCCATGCCTCTGAAGAAACTTCAACACCCAGCTCTCTTTCCCACATCTTGCAGAGTCGATCAGACTCATCTGAGGTGGCACCCCCCCCAATTGGTGATATAGAGTACTAACAGAGAGTGTACTCTTAGCCCTTAGTACCCCTCTTTCTATGTCAGATTTGTAGGGATCAGTCGAAAGTGTGGTCTTTTTTTGAATAAAATTCCTAACTTGAAAAAAGCGAAAGAGGTCTCTATTAGGTAACTCGTACTTCTGTACTAACTGATGAAGGACATCATTACATCTCCCTCAAATAAATCACCCATGCAAGATATACCCCTAGCTGCCCAACATTTAAATCCTGAATCTATCATACCTGGTTGAAAACTCGGCATACCCACTAAAGGTGTAAACAAAGATGTTTTGCCAATATTACCTTCCCTCTGCCGAATTGCCCTCCATGCTTTAACAGTATTGATGACTATTGGGTTATGGCAATATTCTCTAACTGTCCTCACCTTGTCCAAAAAACAGCAAACTGGTAAGGGGGCACCTTGCCTGGGAGACTTCGATATCTAGCCATATTGAAAGAGGGTCCCCACAAACCCAATCACTTACGTAGGTCAAAAGCGAGCTTAATTGGTAATTTTTAATGTCTGGAAGATCGTCTCCCCCCATTCTGTGAGGCAACTGAAGTTTGGCTAATTTAATGAGGGGCCGTTTACCGTGCCAGATAAAGGAGCTGAATCCACTGCTCAGTCTCCTGAGTGTTTGTTTATTGAAAATCAGGGGGAGCATCTGTATAGGGTATAGCAAACGAGGGAGAATATTCATCTTAATAAGCGCTATCCGACCCAATCATGAGACTGGAAGTGCTTCCCATCTTTGGAGATCTTGTTTAATTTTTTTCAAATAATTGAGTAAAATTGGCTTTGAACAGCCAATCCGGAACTGGAGTAATGAATATGCCCAAATACACAACACCCCCCCCCCCCCCCCCCGCCCCCCGTGACCACCTGAATGGGAATCTATAGTCACTCCCAAGAGCCAACTCTTTCGTAAGACCACCCATAGGCATAGCCTCTGATTTAGCAAAATTAATCTTATACCCTGAAAAAGCGCCAAACGCGAGAATGCATTGTATCAGGCAAGGCAGTGAGGCTGCTGGATTTGTTAAGAAAATTAGAACATCATATGCATACAGCGAGATCTTATGTAATTTTGACCTCACTTCTGGAGCTGATATATTGAGATCCCCACGAATGGCCTCTGCCAACGGTTCAATCACCAATGTAAAAAGTAATGGTGAAAGGGGACAGCCCTGCCGGCTGCCCTAGAAATATTAAAATTGCTTGATCGTACCCCGTTGATAATGACCGCAGCGAGAAGTACACTGTAGAGAACCTTTACCCATTTTATGAAAACTTCGCCCAGACCAAACCGGTCTCGAGTATAGAAAAGGTACGGCCACTCAACTCGGTCAAATGCCTTCTCTGCATCTAAAGAAATCACCAATCCATGTATTGACTGCTGTTGGCATGCTTGAATTACGTTAAGCAGCCTCCTAACGTTATTGGAGGATCTGCGACCCTTTATGAAGCCTGTCTGATCCTCTTTAATAATAGAGGGTAACACAGTCTCCAGCCTTAACACAAGAGCCTTAGAGAGGATCTTAAAGTCCACATTTAAGAGTGAGATGGGCCTGGATGAAGCACAGTCTTCCGGATCCTTCCCTTTTTTAAGGATAAGTGAAATATTGGCCTCTCTCAGAGATGGTGGGAGACAAACATGACTGTATGAATCATTAAACATATTCAGCATCGGGCCAGCAGTATGCTTATAAATTCCTTATATAATTCACTGGGAAGTCCATCAGGACCGGGCGCCTTTCCACTCTGAAGCTGCCTCACAGCTTCTTGCACTTCTTGCTCTGATAATGGGGCATTGAGAAAGGACTGTTGTTCGGAAGTCACACCCAGGAGCTTCAGATCTCTAAAAAAGGATTCCATTTTGGCCTGCCCCTCCTCACAATTCCCAGACTGAAAGAACTTAGAGTAGAATCTCTGGAACGCCACATTAAGCTTTTTAGAATCACATGTTAGGTTCCCAGACCCTTCCCTAATTGCTGTAATGGTTTGTGGGGCACTTCTCTTTCTGGCAAGGTATGCTAAGTATTTGCCTGGCTTGTCACCATGCTCGTATAACCTTTGCTTTGCAAAAGCCAGCTCTTTCTTTGCTGTCTGCGTGAGCACGGAATTTAGTGCAGACCGCAGTGCCGTAATCCTCTGTAGTTTGACCAGCGAGGGTCTGTCAAAATAGGCCTTCTCGGCGGTCTTCAACCGTGATTCTAGGAGACGTTGCTGCTCACCCTTCTTCCCCTTCCTACTTGTGGAATATGAAATAACTAACCCTCTGGCATAAGCTTTGGCAGTTTCCCAGAGAACAGATGAGCTATCAACCGAGCCTATGTTGATGTCCAGGAATGCCTGAAATTCCCTAGAGAAATACTCCACAAACTTGCTGTCCATGAGAATAAAGGGGTCCATTTGCCAGTACCTTGAACCCACTGTAACATCCTTAATTTTAACCATGAGGTACACTGGAGCATGATCAGAGATGGCAATATTATACAGGATGCCACCAGATCCAGGGTTACCGCAGGGGTCAGAAAAAAATCAATCCTCGTGTGACATCTATGTGGATTGGAGAAAAACATGAAATCCCTACCTGTAGGGTGAAGACATCTCCAGACGTCCACCAATCCTAATTCCCCACACAAACCCAATAACTGTTTAGTTTGTGCAGAGGGTATTGAGGGACCTTTAGGCAACCTGTCCACTGTGAGGTCCATGAGGCAGTTAAAATCTCCCGCTATAATGATGTGCCGAGACTTGAGACTTATCAGTTTAGAAAAAGCATCTACCAAGAATTTAAGAGGATGAGCTGGGGGACAATAAACATTTAAAATGTCATATTCTTCCCCATTTATCAAGGCTTTAAGAATTACAAACCTCCTGTATGTGTCTTTAACACATTCCAACAATTTAAATGAGAGATTTTTCCTTACCAATATAGCCACTCCTCTACTTGTATTAAATGATGAAAAATAAACTCGGTCAAGGCCATTATGCTGTAATTTCAGATGTTCCTTGTCATCCAAATGTGTCTCCTGTAACAAAGTAATATCCACCTTCTTCTTTCTAAGACTCAAGAGTACCTTCTTCCTCTTAATTGGTGAGTGACTTCCCTTGATTTTCCAGGTACACCATTTAATCAAATCATTAGCCATAATCTTCTGCAATTACATTTAAATTCCAGACAGGAGGATCCCGAACCACAAATTGCTGAGCCTTAGTGTCGCATGGTCCACCAAATATAAAAACTACATAAACTAAAACCACTACATTTAACAAACATACAAAATTATTAAAAATAAAAAACAACAAAAACCAGAAAACAAACCAACATATAAAGCGCCAATAGCGCTGAGTAGGGGAACACACCCCCTGCCCAGAGGGGGCAACTACCCATCCCGAACCGCCCATAAATAGGCATCTAACCATCTCAACCACCTTCACTTCTCCCAGCTAGAGCCGCATCGCAAGCACAAGCTAAAAAGAATAAACACCCGATAGAATATCAATATGAATAAAAAAACATTCTTTTATAAAAAAGGGGGAATAAATACCCCACCCATCCTTTGGTATGTCCTAACTTAGAAATTTAAAATGTACATCTTAACCACCGCCAGACATAGTTTGAACCAAATTATTATCAATAGAGGAGAAAAAAAAGGGGAAAACAAAGCTCCAACCGGATTTCCTCCATTTCTTTTACAGAATGATAAACGCATACCCAAGCAACAATATGTATGCATACTACAATTGTTTAAATTAGGTTAGTTTGTCCACAAAGTCTCTTATCTTCTCCGATGTGTCAAAGAGATGCATGGATCCATCTAAGGTGATCCGAAGCACTGCCGGATATCTCAGGGAGTACTGAATCCCAAGCTCTTTCAATCTTCTCTTGACACCATCATACGATTTTCGTTTCTGGATCACCGCTGCTGAAAAGTCCTGTAAAAACATGATCTTAGACTCCTCGTAAATTAGGGCCTTTGGATCCTTCCATTGGAGTCCGGAAGCCTCCATGACTCTCTCCTTATCCCGGTAATGATGGAACCGCACCAGGAAAGGACGAGGGCGTTGACCCAGACCCAACTTCCGTGCTGCGACCCGGTGAGCCCTCTCTATCTTCAATCCTCTCATGCCAGTCTCCAAGTCAAGGAATTTCGGAAGCCAATCTTCAAAAAATTCCGCAGGCCGCTCACATTCCTTACCCTCAGGCAGACTGATGATCCAAATGTTTTTTCTCCTGCCCCTGTTTTCAAGATTATCCATTTGGTCACGCAAATTACGAACGTCTTCAGGGCTTGGATCTCTTCCTTGAATGAACTGGCATCAGCTTCCACCACTGTGACCCTGTGCTCCACCTCATCCGTCCTTTTCTCCAGGTCTCCCTGCTGCTGCTCATGCTTCTGCAGCATGAGAGAGACTGGAGATAGCTTCTCTTCAATCTTTTTCCCCAACATCTCAAGAGATTTCGAGAGCTGGTTCACCAGGTCCTGGAGAGTAATCGGCTCCGAGGCTGCTGCAGGCTGAGCTGCAGGCCTGGCTTCAGATGCTCCTCCTCCCTTTTTAGGCATCTCTGGACAGCTGAAAATACAGGTAAGTCAATTTTAACATGTTTCTTGGGGCTCCATAATCTTTCCAATGCCCCAAGAAATCCTGATGACCTGGGTTGGGTGGGTTAAAGGACCGTCCTGCTCCTGCTGCGGTGCAAAGCTCTGTAGTGTGATCTTCTCAGATCGCCGCCATCTTAGATCACCGGCAACTAAGGATTTTAAAGGAAGTGGCGACAGAGATGATTGAGGCATTGCTTGAAATATTCCAGAACTCACTGAATTTTGGCAGGGTTCGAGTAGATTGGAAAACTGCTAAATGTGATACCACTATTCAAGAAGGGGAACTGGAAGCTATAGGTCAGTTAGCTTAACATCTATTGGGGAAAAAAAACACGAGAGTCCATTATTAAGGAAGAAAAAGAGTGTTTGGAAAAGCAGTCGAACAGAGTCAACATGGCTTTGTGAAAAGGAATCATGTTTGACAAATTTGCTAGATCTCTTTGAGGATATGACAAACAGAGTTGATAAAGGGGAACCTAGCAGATAGTGTCTTTATATTTTTCAGAAGGTATCTGAAAAGGTCACACACAAAAGGTTATTGCACAAGATTGGAGCTCTTGTTGGAGGTAATAATCCACGTGAGCACGGCTAACAACGCACAGAAGATAAAGTGTCACGATTAATGTGTCATTTTCAAGTTGAAAAGATGTACCTAGCACAGTGCCACAAGAATCCGTCCTGAGCCATTAATTGTTTACTATCTATTTTATTATTACAGAACTTCTTCAGTTATCCAAAATCAATTATCTGAATTTCAGATTATCCAAACAAGATCTCAAGGTCCCGTAAAAACGTTATCCATTATCCGGACAAAATACTTCCTGCCCGTCTTGTTCAGATAATCGAGGTTGTTCTGTATTATTGTTTTTTTTATTGTCATGTGTACTGTGCAAAGTTTTGCAAAGTATACTGCAAAGCTTTGTTTACGAGCAGTAGAAGCAGATTATAGTAGATAAGGACATACAGATCATAGAGTGGGAAAAAAAATCTTAGAGGCATACAGGTTACACCACGCAGGATATGTGCTAGGCAAGATCAACATGAACAAGATCAGCATTATTTGAAGTTAGAGGGTCCATTCGATAGTCTAATAATGGCCAGGACTAAAATGTTCCTGAACCTGCTGGTGTGTGTTCAAGCTTGTATCTTCTGCCTGATGAAAGAGATTGTACTGGGGTACGATGGATTTTTGATGATGCTAGTCTTTCCACAGCAACAAGCTATGTAAATGGAGTCCATGGATGGAAAGTTGGCTTCCGTGACTGGCTGGGCTGCGTACACAACTTTCTGTAGTTTCTTACTGTCCTGGGCTGAGCAGTTGCCATATCAGGCTGTTATACACGCAGACAGTATGCTTTTAATGGTATCTCTGTAAATGTTGGTGAGGCTCCTTATGGACATGCCAAATTTCCTGAGCCACCTGAGGAATAAGAGGCATTGTTGTGCCTTCTTGACTGTTGCATCTATTTGGGAAGCCCAGGACAGTCACTTCTTGGAACTTGACACCCTTCACCCTCTCGACCTATGCTCATATTAATGACTTGGTAGAGGAGGCAAAATGTAATGTATCCAAATATGCTGATGATGCCAAACAATAGGTGGGAGAGCATGTTGTGATGAGGGCTGTTAAGGACTCGAACAAACTCCCTCAAAGAATTGGCTTAACTGTAAACTCTATTGAAATGCTTAACAAAATAATATACGTATATATTAGCTACTAATTAACTATTCCAATATAGTAGCATCATATATAAACACCCCTTAGCCTAGGCAAATTCAGTAAAATAGATTGTCTCACATGCATTTCTAGTAGCAGGAAGGGAACTCAGCTTTTAGCTGTAACAGAGAGGATCAAGAGCTTCTGCATCCAGCTTTAAGACTCCAGGAACTGCTGGAAGCTAAAACTAAAAACCCTGGTTATGTAGGATCTTGACTCTACCCATTCAGCCTGCTTCTATAGTTCCAAATTAAAATAAAATACTCAAAGCCTCACAAGCTGTTCACCCTATTGGCTTTGGAGTAGACTGCTCAACACCTCTGTCTCAACCTCTCATCATTAAAAGAAATGATAAAATACACCACTCCAAGCCATAATATCATCACACCTGCCTCCTTTTAAAAAATGAACCATCAATATACAAAGATGGCTTCATTTTTAAAAACCTTCAGCCTTACTCTGTTAGTACACTACAATACATATACATTACATTGATTATAAGTATGCAAATATTCACTACTACAGTGAATTTTCAGTCTGTTTCTCCCCACCATCAAATGCCTGTCTTTCTTCGTCAAAGTCTCGACAGTATGTTGGCAATTATGTTCTCTCCTGCTGCATGTATAATTTTCAAATTGAATGGCTGCAATAATAAGCTTCACCTAAACAGTGTGGAAGTTTTATCCTTAAAATTTTTCAAAAACTTTAAGCTGTTATAATCAGTATATACAATTGTCTATGACTGGAGATGCTGGAAACCAAGGTAGACACGCAAAGGTGAAAATGTGTTGCTGGAAAAGCGCAGCAGGTCAGGCAGCATCCAAGGAGCAGGAGAATCGACGTTTCGGGTATGAGCCCTTCTTCAGGAATGGCAGAGGAGATGACCTTGGGTGTGCAGCGAGAGAGGGACTCACTGAAATCCTTGTAGAGGGAGGAAGAGAGCTTCTTCAAGGAAGGCATCCTTGCAAGAGGATTCGCAGTAGGTTAAAATCTTCTAGGAGAAAGTGAGGACTGCAGATGCTGGAGATCAGAGCTGAAAATGTGTTGCTGGAAAAGCGCAGCAGGTCAGGCAGCATCCAAGGAGCAGAAGAATCGACGTTTCGGGCATGAGCCCTTCTTCAGGAACTTCAGACACGCAGAGGGCAGGGAGAACACAGCAAGCCAGACAGTATCAGGAGGTGGAGAGGTCAATGTTTCAGGTGTGACCCTTCTTCAGTCCTGAAAATTCCCAGTCTTTCCATCTTCTCAGCATCTTGCAAGCACCAACACACATCACTCTCATCGATAGCCACCATGAATGGCTTTGCTTAATTAGATGTGGCTAACACTAGGGCAATGGTTAACACAGCTTTTAGGCTGTCAAATGCCTTTTGGCATTCTTTCATCCATGGAAATTTTCTACACTTCTTCAGTAAGTCAGTCAGTGGAGCAAACGTACTGCTAAAATTTAGTACGAACTTCCAATAAAAATCACTCACTCACAACACTTGTAGTACTTCCCTCTTCATCAATGGTATGGGAAATTTCTCATTAACCTTTGTTTTCACATGGGGCTGCCTGTCCATGTCCAATAACATTTCCCAGGAATGTGACTTGGGCTTTTACAAATTAACTCTTAGCCAGGTTTATCATCAAGCCCATCTTGAACTTTGAAATATAAGTTGTTTGTCGTACCTTCTCAATACAGTCTTCCAAATGTGAAATGGGATGTGAATCAGATTTTGCTATAGTCCACGCAGAATCGTTGAGTACCATCTGGTTTTGGCATCATTACTATGGGTGAGCTCCATTTGCAATGCACTTCCATTACATTTTGTTTGAGCATGCATTCAATCTCTTTTTGAAACTGTGCCAACTTTAGAGGGTTAAGTCGATAAGGATGTTGCTTAATTGGAACAGCATTTCCCATGTCTACATCATGTGTAATCAGTACTTCCCAACTTATTCCCACGTAACTCCTCATGTGATTATAATAATTCCTTCAGGTCATATTCATTTTCCTCTGGAAGATATCACAATAATTTCCCCCAATTTCTGAGGACTTCCTCATTGTTCAATTTAAGTTGAGGAATGTCCAATTCAGAATCATTTGAACTTGGTTCTTGACTGTATTGTAGCCAGTACCACATTTGCTTTCCTTCCTGATCAAAAACCCTTTTCAGCATATTCACATGATACACTCTGCGAGATTTCTTTCTATTTGCCATTCTTATTAAATAGTTCATCTCACTCAATTTTCTTTTGATTTGATAAGGCCCATTAAACCTTGCCTTAAAGCTTTACCTACCTCCGGGAGTAATACATGGGGCCATCTGTCCATGTCTAATAGCAATTCCCAGCAAAGTGACTTGGGCTTTTGCAAATTCACTCTTAGCCAAGTTTATCATCAAGCCCATCTCCCGAAGTCAGTAGAACAATTCGGATAGATGCTCCAAATGTTCTTTCCATGTATCACTAAAAATCACCAAGTTGTTGATGTATACTGCACAATTGGGTAGTCTCGATGACTTTATTGATTTGTCTTTGAAATGTTATCTGTACTAGCAAAATTACGAATTGTTGATTTCTTGACTGCTTCCTGCTTCACATGCTGTGCTACTTTCAAATGCTGTCTTGCCAACTCACCCACTCTATTTAATCTTTCACTAAATTTGACACACAGTCCAAATATATGGTCTCAGATCGCTGACTCACTAATTTTTTCCTTAATTAATTTCAGTGGTCCTCTCATCTCATTATCAAAAACTAATTCAATGGACTGAATTTAATTGATTTGTTAGATACATCTTTAATTGCAAAAGGTACAAATGGAATTCCTCTATCTCAATGCTCTGGATAATCTTGTCTATAAAGCCCTCAATATGGTCTTTAAAGTTTGATGCCACCATGTTCGGCCGCATTTGGAGTAATGTGTGCCGTTTGGTCACTACACTGCCAGAAGGACCTGTAAGGCTTGGAGAGAATGCAGAGAAGGTTCACTAAGATATTGTCTGGACTACAAAATTATGAGAGGCATAAATAGGGTGGATAATCAGAGGCTTTTTCCCTGGAAAAGTTTCAGTTACTAGGGCGGACAGGTTCAAGGTGAGAAGGGGAATGTTTAAGGGAGAGGTGTGAGGGAGGTTTTTAAAACAGGGTGTGATAGGAGCTTGGAATGCATTGTGAGAAGCGGTGGTGGAATCGGACATATTGGCGACATTTAAGAGGCATCTGCGTGGTTACATTAATAGGAAGAGAATAGAGGGATACAGACCGAATAAGGGCAGAAGCTTTTTTTTAGTTTAGTTAGGGCATGATGATCAGCGCGGGTTTGGAGGGCCTGATCATGCTCTCTTTTGTTCTAATGCTCTCTGCAATTCTGGATGGTACGCAGTGGATTTGAATTGTTTTATTCCTCAGCTACCCATAATGTCCTTGAATAACCTTAGTATAAAATTTGACCCTTGATCTGATTGTATCTGCAGATAGTCTGTATCTGTATTCAGTAACTCTATAATTTTTTTAGCCATGAAATTGCATAATGGAATGGCCTCTGAAAATTTAGTAGAAACATGCTTTATGGTCAACAAATACTGATTCCACTTTTTGTTTTAAAATGGGCTCTTACTAGTTTATAATTTCTATTTGTTCTATTTTCTATTTCTGAAGCTACTGAAGTTAGCATCCATGATTTGGAGATGCCGGTGTTGGACTGGGGTGTATCACCTGATGAAGGAGCGTCACTCCGAAAGCTAGTGTGCTTCCAATTAAACCTGTTGGAATATAACCTGGTGTTATGTGATTTTTAACTTTGAAGTTAGCATCACTAGCCTGAGTGAATTCAGGTAACTGCACACTGATCTACCCACTAAGTGGTTCAGTCCCATATCAAACTTTTGAATGACTTAACTTATCAGTATTCCTGACATCTGACATCTTTGAGTTCAAGGCAGGGCATTCATCTGCCCTCTGAACCTGCTGTGACTGTGCCACATTTTCCTGAATGTAAACTAATTAGAAATACTAAGCAATCTTACAGCAGGATCCTAACCACACACTGGTAGGTAGCAGGTTTCAATGATGTTGCAGTGTAACCACCTGCAGTACCAGAAGGTGTAGGACACCCTGTTAAAGACCATAAGACACCCTAAAGGGTGAAGTAGTATTTCTAAAAATGTTTGTTTTATGCTTTTGAAGAGAACCAATCTCCAAGAGTCATAGGCCCTCCAGGAAGAGGTTAGGCACCTCAAAAAAAACAGACGTGCACACTAGTAACCCCTATCCCACAGTATAGACTGCTGTCCTATGATTTACAATTACCTATCTCCTACTGACAGCAATACTGGAGGCAAATGGGAAGTCAGCTGATCTCTTCCATCCCTCCACCATGGAAATTTGCAGCTTTGCTGAGAGTGGGGATACAGCGAGGGGCTCTTTTGCCCCATCTCTTTGTCTTATGTTGTTCAGATCCATTTCTGTTTATATCATTGAAGAAAATCTAACTCCAAAAATAAAACTCAATTTTAAATTCTGTACATCCACCAACATTAAAAATATTTATCAGAAATCAATACCTTGCAATGTTTAAATCTCATGATTTATGCACCAAAAATTTAAAGATGTATACACCTTCTGACGCCTTTTCACTCTGCAACAGTTTTGTCTACGCTCGGCTAGTGTAAAATTTATTGACTTCAAACCACAGAGAAGAATAATTCAGGAGAAATACATCTGATCAACAGAACCTTAGTAGCGAAAACACACACACACACTTAACTAGCCAGTTAGTGATGCAAGACTCTGGTTACAGGATAATAAACTCGCAATTTTGCCTTCAGCTTTAACACATTTTAAGAGTGAAATCATGTAAATGAATAAATAAACAGCAGGAACAGCGAATCCTTAGGACTAAAATCAGCAGTTTATTCCGGTAAAATAGACATATTGAGGAAAGAAAATGGATTTGAAAATTGAAAACAAGGAATTGTTTTCTGGGAGATTTTACTTAATTCAGCAAATAGCATGATACAATGGCCATTTCAAGCATCAGACATTTTGTGTAAATTATGTAACCATAGGTCAAGTGATTTGTAAAATCAATCTACATTTATTCAAAATCTATTGGTAAGGGTTTCTGGTTTTAGGCAAATACCCAAGGCCCTGCAATCATGTTTCCAGACAGCACAGATTTGTGCAGAAAAGTATTTTATAATGGTAAATGTGACAAAGCAGCTAGAAATGACACACAATTTTTAATATTGAGAACTGTAAAGTAACCCTTACTAGTCTTTATTGTAGTCGACAGTATTAAGAATAACAACAGGTAGAAAAAAACTTTAATATACATATAAATGCAAATTGCTGTTGTACTGATTAATCAAGTATTGAAAATTAGGCTAGGACAACACTGAAGAGTACTTGTGAAAATACAATGTGTTTCCCAAATATGATAACTGAATTAAGGAAAACACTCAGGGACAGAGTGATAAAGAGACGGTGTCAAATACAGAACTAGATTTTAAATCAATGTGCTTGGAGAAGCAACTGAAGATGGAGAAGGCCTGTTCTCAAGGAAAAGAGTTTGACCGATCAAGATTGAAATATATTAAATAAATTTTCATAATCATTTAAATGGTATAGTTGACCAACCACAAAGCAACAGTAATATTCTCACTGCAAGCTCCACTCTATTCATTAGAATATTAGATTAAAAGAATCTTCAAACTAAATGTGAATAATCTCACCCAGTGACTCATCCACATATCCTGATCCCATCAATGATCAAGGCTACCTGAGCAATTCTCAACAGTTTCTTGGATTACTGCAGCCAATGTCAGAGTATCGAGTCCTAAGGAAATTAATAAAAAGATTTAGGATCCAATGGGGTGCAAAATTATACCCTCACCTCCCCAAACCAGGTCCAAAGAAAACACAGAATGAAGCAATAAAATATATCTGTATTATGATACTGCATATTATTCAATCTTGAACAATTCAACAGAAATGAGAATAGCTCCAACGTAAGTCCTTGCTTTGGTTTTGCTCTGCACATGTCAAAATACATATTTGGCCAGCAATATATTTCTCAGTGAATTTATTTTAAACTTTGGATGGCCTCTTGCGCATTTCCTGGAGCACTTGTTTCCTGGAATATGTAGAGGACAAAGTGGATATTTTTAGTTTAGAGAAATTAGCTGAATTACAACAGAAAGATGAAAAACTAAAGCAGTTGTATCAAAAACGATATATACAAGAATCTGAGTGTATTCCAGAATGTTACTATCTTAAAAATGTCCTGATTAGAAAATGGAGATGATCACATATTTAGGGGGATGAGAAATGGGCAGAAGTTCATCAAGTGGTATTACCGGTGTGTTACATTAAGAAAGTGTGGCAGGTGGCACATGAATTAAGAGAAGGAAGTATTTGGGAGTCAGGAAAACTCAAGCCTAACTACAAAAACATTTTTATTGGAATTGACTGCATAAGAATTTGGTTGAATTTTGGACATGTTATACATGTCAGATGATTGGAAAACCTCAGGCATTGATAAAATCCGCACCTTTGACAGCCACTCCTGCATTTGAGGAATCTTTTACAAGAACTATTGATTGTGTAGAACCCTTACCTAGTCTATCATGCCTGTTCTGATGCTAACTCATTAACTAGATCTGTGTACTGTAGGCTTATTTTGCTTATCATCATTCAGATGTACTTTCAGTTTAGCTTACCTAGGACTCCTACTCTGCATGTGTCAGATGTAAGCAGTTTAATGCATGCGCATAACATTCTTCACAAGAAACGCTTGTGGTACAGTGGTAGTGTCTTTATCCCTGAATCAAGAGACCCGAGTTGAAGTCCCACCTGCTCCAGAGATGTGTAATAATACCTTTGAACAAGTTGATTAGGAAAATAGGCTAAATAACATTCTTCACAGTTCAATAGCCTGCTAATGAGAATGAACTGTTAGAGGTGGGCCACTTTAGCAAGGTACCTCTGGCACTGAACTTCAGTTTATGTCAGGAAGGAGGATGTAGCAATGAAAAGGATTCCAGTCATACTGCCACAAGCCCATAACTGATTAGTTAATAGCACTAAAGTTGGGACTTTTAAGAACTTAAATTAAGGTTAAAAAAAGTTTCTCTTACATTGAAAGCATTCCTATAGTTTCATGAGATGAATTGTTATAAGGTAGTAATTTCATGTGTTCAGATGTTGTCACTGAACCAAAAGACCAAAGCTATTCCTGATGAAGGGCTTTTGCCCGAAACATCGATTTTCCTGCTCCTCGGATGCTGCCTGAACTGCTGTGCTTTTCCAACACCACTCTAATCCACAAAGCTTTGAAAGGCTGTTGGCTGAATTCCAACATAAATCAACAACTTTGAATTCACTTCCATGTGACATTTATTTTATGACGAGCATTATTGAGTTCAAGCTGTTCATATTACTTCTGGCCTTTTCTTTAGGTCAGCATCAGATATCAAGACTGGAATTTATGAGTGGTATAGGCCATGCAGTTATCTCACATGTTTATTTTTGAGAGTCACCTATTGTGGTGTAAACTACTTCAGACTTGAGAAATTATGATCTGCTTGAATTTTTCTGAAATAATGTATTTGCATACTTACTGCCTTTTAATCTATTTTGTATTCATCCATTATAGTTGGCATAATTGGAAAAACCAGTTGCATATTATTGTCATACTGTAGAATCAATTTTACAATTTACAACACAGATTAATATATTGGAGGAAGGAGTATCGTCCTATAATAGTATAAACAGGTTATATTCATTTTAAAATTGAATTGATTATGAATCAAATGCCATAAGACTAAATATGGTAAAAAAAAAATTAAATTTTGTATTTGTGCTCAGTAACCAATCAGATTATGGTGCGCTATGTGATATTTGCTCTTTACTGTCGCGGCAGAAGGAATAGCAAACTGTACATTACCTTAATTACCATAATTATAATCAAAGTAAATGGAGCTGCAGAAATCTAATATATACTAACGATGAATGACTGTGGCACTTTTTTTCATTTGTTCTCTGGTTTTCCCAATTCAAATGTTTCATACAGAAATTTTGGGGCAAAAAAGGACAAGAAAATTTAAACTAATAGAAACCAAAAATGTAGATAAACATATTTTCCTGTATAATTTAACGTCAAGTTAATGTTCTACTAACACAAATTCCTATATAGGTTTTTATGTATCAATATACGCTTGAATCTAGGAAAACATGTACAAATCCACACTTAATTTATTAGGCAAGGCATTTGAACAGTTTATGTGGACATAATGCATGACTGGGAAAAAAGCTGAAATGGCTACATATGCAGAATTTTTAATAAATTAATAAATATATGCATTTGCCTGATGGGGATAATAAAATATGAACGAATTTGATAACCTTTTAATGGTACTTGCCGGCTATTGTTAATTATGGAGAAAATTATATTTATCTATTCTTTCATTCGTTTGTCACTGGTAAGGGCAGAACTTATTGCCCATTCCTAATTGCTTTGGAGAAAGTGGTGATGAGCTGTACTCTTGTGCTTGTATAGCCTGTGTAGTAGAAGTATGACCACAGACCTGCCAGGTAGAAGTCTCTGCTAATACGAACCAGCAATGATGAAGGAACAAGAATATATTTCTAAGTTGGGCTGGTGTGATAATTTTGGGAGGGAACTTGTTGGTGACTTTGCTTCTGTGCCTATTGCTTTTGTTCCAGGCAGTAACAGTTGCCAGTTTGGAATGTGCTAAGGAAGAACTGATTGCTCATTTTTCAGGAGTACTTCTTGATCTTTCTTTTCTGTGTTGCAGACAATGAATATGCATTGCATCTAGAATAATAGTCCAGTTGGAAGCCATAAGGAAATGAATAGAATCAGTAAGAGAGGGTGGAAAAGTTTTGATTATTTAATAATATAAAGTTCACTTAATCCCCTCAATCAATGTGATCCAATATGTTAATTTAAATTTGCTTTTCTGTATTGCTGAAACTTTATTTCATATCTGATGTACAAAACTATAAGATTGTATGTGAAATCATTGAGATCAAAGGCCTTTTATTTTGACATTTTTAACCTGAATGGCAAATAGCATTACAGTATTTAGCATAGTGATAAGTTGGAGGGGCTTAGCTTAACATGTATTTGCAAGACTTAATTCAATAAGAATTCCATTTAGTTGTCAGATTATTTGCATGAACCATTCTAAATCAGAACTGAAAATGTATGAATTAGGGCAGGAGAAAGCTGCACTTGACTACCAGCCTGTTCCATCATGCACTACGATCATGGTTGATCTGAAGGCTTAACGTTTCAGACTACTCCCATTAATCTTTCACCCCCTTGCTTATCAAAAAAAAAGTTTTCTATCTCTGCCTTAAAATATTCAATTCAAAGACTCTTTGCCTTTCAGAATGGGAGATCCAAATACTTAGAGCCCTCTGAGGGGAAAAAATACCTCATCTATGTATTAAATGGGCAATTCTTATTTTTAAATGCTGGTCCCTTCATTCTGAATTCCGTTCGAAGAGGAAATATCTTTTTCAGATACAGATTGTTCTCCTATAATGCGCATTTCGTCAATGCAATTTGACTGTAACGAGGTTGATGAACTGGGGAGCAATTTTTTGTTTTTAAAAGTGCGAACTCCAGTTGGCTATTACGCGATCCATCCCTGGCACTAGGTGTCACAGTGCGCTGAGGACAAGTTTATGTTGGAACTGAATGCCATCCAGAACCTATGTTTCCACAAATGATGCACACACACTCCAGGTTTTAAGGTCACAAAGAGTCGTACAGTATGGCTATTTGTTGGGTGCCAATGCTAGTGGAGACTTAAAGCATAAGCCTATGGTGGTGTACCATTCTGCCAACCCACAAGCCTTGAAAGGTTACCTTAAGTCCACTCCAGGTGTTTACTTCAGTCAAGCAAAAGAGGTTGGATGACTGAGCAAATTTTTTCAGACCATTTTGTTGGTTTCTTTGAGGATGTTTTTCGAAATTATTGCAGGAGGAAAAATGTGGATGTCAAGAATCTCCTCATTCTGAACTGTGCACCAAGCCAGCCTTTTATCGCTGGTGTGCTTTCTGAAAATATAAAACTGCTATTTCTGCCTCCGATTCTACCAACCTCTCTCATTCAACCCATGGACTACATTCAGGAAGCTGATTGCAGCTACTGAGGGGGATGATGAGAACAGTGTGCTTCAATGTTGGTAGAGCTTTAACATTAAAAATGCTATTGACATCATTGTGGAGTCCTGGGGTAATGTCAGTGAAGACTTCTTGCATACAGTTTGGCGGAAGCTTCTCCCAGATTTTCTTCATTATTTTAAAAGCATTGAACCATCAGAGGAGCTTCCAGTTATCAAAGAACATTGTGTCAGTCTTGCAAAGCAAGTTGGATTTGAAGAAGTGAAGACTGTCAAAGAGCTGTTTGAATACCATTGTGAAGACCTCTCCACAGCTGATCCACTACAACTTGTTGCTGCTGAGGAATTTGAAGCTGGAGGTGAAGACGATGCGTCCAGGATGCAGCATCATGAGAGCTTTCCACTTCTCTTTTGTCATCTATCCTGAGGGAAGTTGAAAGCAGTTGCAGCTCTGAGAAGACAATGAGTACAATGCAGAACGCAGGAGGATAACTGTTTTGTGGCATAAAGTCTTGTGTGGAGCCCTATGAACAGCTTCATGAAAGATGGCAAAACACCATAAACTAATGCCTTTTTTAAGCCAACACCCAAGAAACAGTCTAAGGACAATGGATCACAACCATCCACTTCTGAATTTTTTTTTCATTATAACCCTGAATCCAGAACTGCACCTGAAAGTAATGATGCTGATGACCCTCAGCCCTTGTCTTAATGCGGCACTGTAACTCAGCAAACTCAGAAATCCTTTCAAGATACCTTACAGTTTTTCTGGGTAAAGTGTTAAATTTATTGTATTAATTCATTAAAATATGCAATTTTAATATTTACTTAGTCTGTGCTATTGTTTGTTTGGTTAACTATTTTTGTTTTGATTTTTACTGAATTTTTGGTACCCCTAACCTGTCTTTTCCATAGGCCACGTTATTTCTCTTGCACGATTTTCTATAATACAAGGTCGCACAAGAACACAACTATCACGTAATAGAAGAACAGACTGTATATATCCTTGTCAAGACTCCTCAGGGTCTTGTATGTTTCAATCAAATCATCTGTTACTCTTCTAAACTCTAGCAGATATTAGCCTACCTTATCAAACCTTTTCATCACAAGACAATCTGCCCATTCCATGTATGAGTCTCGTAAACCTTCTCTGAATTGCTTCCAATGCATTTACATCTTTCCTTAAATAATGAGACTAATGCTGTGCACAGTATTCCAGATGTGGCCCTGCAAAACTGAAGCATTCTCTCCCTTCTTGTATATTCAGTTACCTTTGCAATAAATTATAACATTCAATAGAATTTCTAAGATAGATTAGATTTCCTAATTACTTGCCATACTTGCATGCTAATCTTTTGTAGTTCATTACTTAGGACTGCAGATTCCTTTGCATCTCAGAGCTCTGCAATCTACAATTTACATGATGCAATTCTCTTTTTTTAATCTTTCCAAAATATTTGACATTTGTCACATTACACCCCATTTGCCAGATCTTTTCCCACTCAATTAAACTATTTACTTCCTTTGCGACCTTCTTTTGTTCTATTAACAATTTGCTTTCATACCTATCTTTGTGTCATCAGCAAATTTAGCAACTATACCTTTAGCCCCTTATCCAAATAATTTGCATGAATTGTAAAAAGTTGAGGCCCCAACACTGGAATGCCAATCATTATATCTTGCCAAGTAAAAAATGACCCATGTGTGCCTGCTATCTTTCCTGTTAGCTAGCCAATCTTTGACCCATACCAATACGTTGACCTTTCTATCAGAAGCTTCTATTTCCTGCAGTAATCAAAAATCCTTCAACAAATACAAGTAAAGTACACCCATCGGTTTCCCTTTATCCACAGTACACATTACTTCCTCAAAGAACTCCAAAAAATTTGTTAACCATCATTTCCTTTCACAGAACTATGTTCACTTTACCTGATTACTCTGAGTTTTCTGAATGCCCTGCTATAATATCTTTATTAACAGCTGTGACTCTAATAGGAGCTACAAACCAGTGTAGGCCTTTAGATACGTGGGTCTGAGGCTGAGTGGGACTTAATACAGGATAGGGCGAAATGAGCAGAGTTTTGAATGAACTGGAGGTCAACAGAAGTTGGAGAATGGGAATAAAGCCATAAGACACAGGAACAGCAATTAGGCCATTCAGCCCATTGGGTCTGTTCCGCCATTCAATCATGGCTGATAAGTTTCTCAGCCCCATTCTCTCACTTTCTCCCCATAACCCTTGATCCCGTTGATACTCAAACTATCTATCTCAGTCTTACATATACTCAATGAACTGACCTCTACAGCTTTCTGTAGCAATGAATTCCTCGCCACTAACAGAGAAAGAAATACCTTTCTGTTCACCCAATATGTGCCCCTCATAATTTTGTAATTGCATACAATCTGGCCATAGTGGTGATATTAGGAGGATGGGAGATTAGGAAACCAGGATAGCCAGAGGAGATTGTAAGCACTGATAATAAAAAGCAAAGAATAAGGGATACTTCACTGCAAAGTTGCAGATGGAACTCTGCCATGGTTTCTTGATAGCATGTCATTCTCTGAGTTTTAGCATTGAGTAATATTCTTCTTTCGGCTGTGATAGAGTATGATTTTGCCATGTAATCAAGGCTTGGCATTTATGATTAAATTTTTCGTTCTCATTGAACCACTGTTGGTGCATGAAAGATTTAAACTCAATGGTGAAGGTGTATGTCTGTTGATTGCTAATTTGATCTTGTCCCAAAGCCCTTCCATGCAGGCATCATCAGAACTTGTGAATCATGGTCTCATAGAATTTACAGAATAGAATGAGGCCACTTGGCCCATCGTGTCAGCACTAGTCAGCAAAGATCTGACTATACTAATCCTGTATTCCAGCTTTTGGCCTGTAGCCCTGGAGAGCATGGCTACAGAAGTGAATATCTAGGTATTTCTTAAATATTAGAAGAGTTTCTGATTCAACTGCTATTTCTGTGGGTGTAAGTGTTTCTCATCAACTCTCCTCTTAGCCTTCTACCTCTTAACCTAAATCTGTGCCCTGAGTTATTAACCACACTACTAACAGAAAAAGAAATTCCTTCCTGTCCACCCTATCTGTGCCCCTCATAATTTTGTACACCTTTATCAGGCTATTTCTAAACTCTACACTATCCAATCTTTCTTCAGGTCAGCCCAGGCAGCATCCTGGTAAATCTCAGCACCCCTTCTATTGTAGTCACATCCTTCCACTAATTTGGTGACCAGAGCTCTATGCAGTATTCTAAGCATTTTATAGAGTTCCAGCATAATGTCTCTGCTTATGTCTTTATGAGCTGAAGCATAAAATACAAGTATCCTGCATCAAAAACAGAAATTGCTGAAAAACTGAACAAGTCTGGCAGCATCAATAGAGAGAAAGCAGAGTTGACATTCTGAAGAAGGATCACAACAGAGGGTAGTGTGTGTATGGAATGAGCTGCCAGAGGAAGTGGTGGAGACTGGTATAATTACAACATTTAAAAGGCATCTGGATGGGTTTATGAATAGGAAGGGTTTAGAGGGATATGGGCCTTCTATGGGCTGCAGATGGGATAAGATTAAGTTAGGATATCTGGCTTTTTAGTTCAGTATCTTGTATGCTGCTTTAACTATCTTGTCTACCTTTCATGCTATCTTCAAGGATCTGTGAGCAGGCACACTAAGATCTTTATGATCTTCAGTACTTTCCAGGGTCCTGCCATTTACACTGAAATCCCTTGCCTTGATAGTCCACCCCCAAGTCCATCTCTCATTTTGCCAAGGTGAATTTCATTTCCTTTGCTCTGTCCTCCTTCTGATCAGTCCTTTGGTATCCTCCTCCAGTTTACGGATATCTTCCCTTCCTCAACAGCCTGGGAAGCATCTCATCTGGGCTTGTGATTTTATCCACTTCTAACTCTTTTAAACTCACCAGTACATCCTTTCTCTCCATGACTCTCTCCCCTCCCCTCTGTTAGGCTATTCTAATACATACTCCATTAATATTTCCCACTTCTCTCATGGTTCTATCTGCATGTAGCTGCTCTCGGTTCACTGAGGAGAAATCACATTTTATTTTAAAGTTAGCGTTTCCCCAGTTTAGAACACTTATTCCCAGCCTATCCTTATCCTTTTCATAAATATCCCAAATCTAACTGAGTTATGCCACCATCACTCCTCCTTGTACTTCTCATAGTTGCTCCTCTCTCCCTCCCTGCCTGTTGGAGGCCTATTGTATACACATGCCCTTTTGTGTTGTTTTTCACTTCTACCCAGATGACCTCCAAAATATCATCCCTCCCAACTCCTATAATTGATTTCTTGAACAAAATTGCAAACCACTACCTTGTGTCAGCAGGGTAGGAGGAAAGGTGAATTTTTTATATCCCTGAACTATTTTCATCTCTTGCATTTATAAAGTCATACAGCGCAGAAACTGATCGTTTGGGCCTACCCCCTATAGGCTGACCAGACATCCCAATCTGACTAGTCCTGTTTGGCCCATGTTCCTCTAAACCCTTCCTATTCATACACCCATCCAGTTGCCTTTTTAAATGTTGTAATTGAACCAGTCTTCATTATTTCCTCTGGCAGCTCATTCCATATACGCATACTGTCTGCATGACAATGTTACCGCACCCTGCCCCCGCCAGGTCACTTTTAAATTTCTCCTCTTTCACCTTGAACCCATGCACTCTAGTTTCTTTGAGAATTTTCGGTGTTTGATTGACATGCTAATAGTCAAATGTATAAGCCTGTGGTCTGTTCAGTAGTTGTTTGCACCCTGCATGACTTGGGTGATGTATACACCCTCCCTCCTTATCCCAGCCATCCTGGAGAATCACAGGCATGATCTTTGTTACTCAACAAATCTAAGAAAAGTATTTGGAACCATTTGACTCTATCAACTGTGACATCCTTTGGAAAATCCTCCAGAGACTTGGATATCTAGCAATCTATTGTTACTATCTTGTTACTTTTGTGTAGCTGTACGACTGCAACTGAGCTTTGCAATGAATTAGAGATTTTATATCTGGAAGTATGTCAAGCAAGTGTGTTTGTATCAATTCTCTTCCATATCTACCTTAACCAGGTCATTTAATTCATTTGTGACTGACTACCACAAAAGGGTCATGTTTAAGCCTTAGCAGGTTGCGCACCAAGAAAAGACTAAAGTGAAGTTATGCCAGAGGTCTGTAAAGGGGCATTAGAAATTTTAAAAAAACTTGCCTGAATTTGAAAGCATACAGAGTTCTCCTGTTCCCTTGTAATGCTGAGGACTTGCCAGCACCCATTTGGTCCTCTCCTGAACTGCATCTTCTAACCCCCAACAAAATGCACCCAAGTGCCTACATACATTCCAGTGGCAATCTGACATGGTAATGCCTAACATGTATCTCTAGATTGCTAGTCACGTTAAAATGAGTTCAGCAACTCAATATTTGCTAGCTCGTTGTGACAGGCTTGTGAGAACCTGTTCCCAGTCCATGCCTGTACCAGTTCTATACTATACTTCTCGTCTTATTCCTTAAAATAATTAGGCTGCCAAGAGATTTCCCCCATTTCCTATTCCTAAGGGAGAAGTCTGGAATCCGTCATGCTTATTAAGAAAACCAGAACATGTAACATGAAAAAGTTTAAGGCCTCATTAAATTGTAACTGTACTTGCATATTTTTGTGTTCAAAAATGGATGCTAATTTGTAGCATTCCAAAAAGTATAAAATACTAACATGCAATGCCCATTTAATTAACACACTATCATTATCAAACTTCATAAACTATAAGCAAAACTATTTTAACATTAAAAAAGATTGAGTCATGCATTTTGGAATGATGTGGAGTGTTTCTGAACACTTCAAATGATTCCTGCAATTGCTTCCATTGGCGCAACCTTTGGGATAATTCTTTTGAACTTTGCTTGCATCTTGTTAAAAATAATTTTAGAACATGTGAATAGTATGTAGAAGGTTTCAAGGCTTGCTGATTGAGCAGTCATTTGCAATCTTGCCTGCTAAAAGTAGGAGCCCAGTTGGCAGAAATTGTTCTGCTAATGGCAGATGGCAGGTTGTTATTTCATGCCCTGCCTTTTACAGCAGAATTTTTCAGTTTTGCATTTGAAATGTGAGCAACAGGTGCATTGACATTTTATATCATCAGTGTGCAGAAGAAAACTTTCTCCTCAAGTTGCATAATGATTCCTTTGGGTAAAAACTGGCATTAAATTTCAGAACCTGAAGATTGGTTGATCGATCCATGTTGCAATCAAGTGCAAATATGGAAATGATCAAACATAGCATCTCGACTGACAACTCATTTAATATTTTTCATATGTGTACCAGCTGGACTCATTTCACAGAGCAGACCTCTGCCATTTTGAGGGAAGGCCTCATTTTCTTTTGGCTAGAGCCTCAAAGTCCTGGGGCAACCTGTTAACTCCAGGCCACCACCTTGTGCAGTAAGATCATAATTCCCTATTCTTGCTAAATGCACTTCTTAATTCCTCCATTACTTTGGATTCACTGACACTTTAAGCAGTTTTAATAATATTGCCTTTTCATACTGAACATTTGAATAGGAGAAAATTGAAGTCTTTGGAAATGTACCATAGTAAGCTCTCAAAAAATTAGAACTTCTAACTATTTAACAATAGATATGTGCTACAGATGTGTCCTTTTCCAATCAGAAGTTCCAAGCGCTCTTCTACATTGCTGTGCCTTCTGGATCAGCACAGTTTCACTGCAGGTGCTGTGGAAGAGTGCTGTGAATGAATTTGCCTCTTTGATAAGGTCTTCTGATTGTCATTTTCAGATGCAGGCGTAAGTACTTTCTGTAGTATACAAACAGGAGGCTGGAAGAACACTGCAAGCCAGGCAGTATTAGGAGGTGGAGAAGTCAATGTTTCGGGTGTTAACCCTTCTTCACAGTCTATAATATGTCACACAATTGGAAAATTGTCAATGTCTACGTTGTCTGTAGTTCAGTCAACGGAGCCATCCAGGGTGAAGCAAAGGATGATGCTGATAGGCAAATAAATACACAAATAATGTCATTTGTTTATACTGTCAGTCACTGACAATCAATTCATTATTTTAAATCTTGTCTGAGTTACTGAAAGTCAGCCAGGATAGCAGTTGGTATGGAACTGTTCGCCTTAGCACCTTTGCTAAGGAAGGACAGAGTTCAGCCATGTTTTCCTATCCTGTTGCTAGCCAGTAATGTCTACAGTGTCTAAAATGTGCATCTGCAAGCATATCTGCTGAGGACAAACTTGACTTGCATATGATTCTCCCTGGATACCTGTGAAAGTTGGCATTTTTAGAAGAAGTTACTATAGACATTATCAAAGGCAGAGTTAGAGTTCTTATTGAAATTTAAGAATTGTAGAACATTCTGAACCTGCACTGAAAGGAAGAAGTACAATCCATGAAGTCCTCAAATGCCAAGCAATAACTATCTCCAATTAGAGAATCTAACCACTGCCCCTTGACATTCAAAGGCATCACCATCATTGAATCTTGGATTTGCCACATAAACACAGTGGCTACATGAATAGGTCAGAGGCTAAGAATACTGTAGCAATTAACTCACCTCCTGACTCTCCAAAGCCTGTCCACCATCTACAAGGCACAAATTAGGAATGCTACCTACCCACTACCCACTTCCTTGGAAGGGTGCAGCTCCTACAACTCTCAAGAAACTTGACACCGTCCAGGATGAAACAGCCCACTTGATTGGCACGACATCCACAAGCATCCACTCCATCCACCATCGACAGTCTGTAGCACCAGTGTTGCATCATCTATGAGATGCACTGCAGAAACTCACCAAAGCTTTTTGAATAACATCTTCAAAACCCACAACATTTTCCATCAAGAAGGACAGGGCAGCAGATACTTGGGAACACCATCATTTGCAAGTTTCCCTTCAAGTCACTTTCCATCTTGCCTTGGAAATATAACACCATTCCTTCACTGTTACCGGGTTAGAATTCTCGAACATCCTTGCGAACAGCATTGGGGTCTACCTGCAGTACATGGACTACTGTGTTTTCAAGAAGGCAGCCCATCATTACCACCTCAAGAACAACTACGAAAGGACAATAAATGCTGGGCCAATCAGCAATGCCCATATTCCATGAGTGAATTTTTTAAAAAACTTACTGATTTAAACAGAAAGTGGTGGAGAAATATAGACCGTCTGGCAGCATCTGTGGAGGGAGAAACAATGTTAATGTTTCAAGTCTGATAATGACTCTTCAGAAGATTAATTCTGGACTCAAAATATTAACCCTGGTTTTCTGCTCATTGATGCTGCCAGGCCTGTTGAGTTTCTCCAGCACTTTGCTTTCATTTCAGATACCCTGAATTGGCATTTATATAATAACTTAAAATCTGTTTGTTGATTTGCTGAATTTAATGATTTTAAATATTATCAAAATCTTTTGAGTATGATTTAATAATTTACAGAAAAGCATATACAATGGAATATTTTGCTAATTAAAATATAAATATTGTGAACAGAGTAAATAGTTCAAAATATTCTAAGTGTCAAAACATGATTCAAATTTACATTGGATTGGCATGCTTGTTGATGGTTTAGCTGCTCTAATTAAAAAAAAACTCTGTTGCCTCTAGCACCTTAACTTTCTTCATGGCATATGGTCATTACTAGCAGTGCGAGTATTTATGGCCCATCCGTAATTGCACTGAAGAAGGTGGTGTTGAGCCACCTTGGATAGTTGCTGAATTACATTTTATGGATGGTGCACACTGATGCATAATGACAACATCAATGGTGGGGGGAGCGAATGTTGAAGTTGCTGAATAGGGTGCCAATCAAGAGGGATGTTTTCTCCTGGATGGTGTCAAGCTTTGTGAGTGTTATTGGAATTGTACTGATCTAGGGAAGTGGAAACTATTCTATTTCACTCTTTGCTTACTCCTTCTAGGTTATGGTCTGGCATTGGAGCATCATAAGGCAAGATCCCAACCTCTCATCTGGTCTTGTAGCCACAGCGTATATGTGGCTGATATCATTCAGTGTCTAGTAACCTCCAGGATGCTGTTGGTGGGATATTTAGCGATAGTAGTTGAATGTAAAGGAAGATAGTCTTTGCTCGACCTTGTGAATATTACTTTCCATTTGCTAACCCAAGACTAAGGGTTGTAAGAGTCTTACTGCATAAAAGTACAGATTGCTTCAGTACCTGAGCAGTCATGAATGGCACTGAAAATTTTTCAATCAGCAAACATCCTCGTTTCTGACTTTGTGAAAGAAAGATCATTGATGAAATGACTTAAAGGTGGTTGGGTCTAGAATATTCCTGAGGAGCTCCTGCAGCAGTGTTCTAGGGCTGAGATGTTTAGCCTCTAACAGCAAACCACCTTGGTTAGGTATGACTGAATTGTACTGTGTCCTGTAGGAGAAATGCAATTGCCTTCATGGGCCATGACCATGATGTCATCGTCATACCATGGGATGTGATCTATGGATATAAAGTTGAGTCTCCATCTCACTGAGCTCAGTCCTCTTGCCAAATGACGTACTGCACACAAAAGTACATTGCTTAACTTGAGCCCAGACATGGAAATGCCTGTGATTGTAATGTACATACATAAATACCAAGAACTATAATTAAAGTTCATTGAATTCTTCAGTATTATGTGACCCACACCTCATTTATGTTAAGGGAGCTAACTTGAGGATTACAGCATAATAGCGGCAGATTGTTAGTATATCTTGATAGCTCACATCGTGGTGAAATGCAGTTGTAAGCACGGATAACTGCTTATGATACAATCCTCACTGACGATCAGACAGTTCGAGAATTGTAAAGCAAACCAATGATAAACCACAATAAATTTACTTGAGTTCAAATCTCAAACTTAAATAGCCCAAAGTCACACTTATCTGCCTTTGACTTAAAATTAAAGATGTAACAAGCTAGAAACCTACTATTACTTTTACAAAATAAAAATGTTTTAGCCTGCTTTCTGACATAACCATTAAGGTACAGCAGTTAAATATTTCTTATAAGTTTAAAAGCAAAATCCACAACTGAAAGGCTTAAAATTAACAAAAACAAATTGCTAGAAAAGCTCAGCAAGCCTAGCAGCATCTGTGTCAAGAAAGCAGAGTTAATGTTTTGGGTCCAGTGACCCTTTAGAACTGAACTATTCTGAAGAAAAGTCACTGGACCTGAAATGTTAATTCTACTTTCTCTTCACAGATGCTGCAAGACCCGCTAAGTTTTTCCAGCAATTTCTGTTTTGTTTCTGATTTCCATCATTTGCAGTTCTTTTAGTTTTAGGCTTAAAAGTATGTTCGGTGAAGGATACTAACAGTTTAATTATCCAGCCCTCCTGTTTGAAAAACAATTCTTTAAGTGTTAATGTGTGATTTTCTAACTTAGAGAAGCTTATCTTCATGCAGTAGTCAGTTGGATCTACCGGTTTTGATGCCTTCAATTCTCTATCAGAACTAGTGTGGCATCATCACTCTCCATTTGTTGTGAAATCTGCTATTGCAAATTCTCTTTCAAAGACACAGACCCATTCTCAGCATAAGGTATGAGAACAGAAGTAGACTATTCAGCTTATTGAATCTGCTCTGCCATTCAATAAGATCATGGCTGATCTGAAACCATCAACTCTATTTTCCTGTCTTTTCCTTAAAAGCCCATCTATCTCAGCCTTGAATATACCAGCCACCCTTGACAGCACTCTGTGGTAAAGAATTCCAGAAATTCGCTGCCCTTGTTCCATTGTACTGAAGTCTACTAATGAAGTGAACAGTTAACAAAGTGAAAATCAACCTTTAGAAGATGATCAAGGCTTTCATGTTGTCAACTCCTCTCATATCAGGCTGATGGTATAAGAAGAGCAGAAGCTTTCACAGCCAACAACATTGTGGTTGCAAACGGAGATCAACATACCCTGAAAGCCAAAATTGCTCTTGGCACGAGTGCCAACTAGCATTCTAAAAAAAACATGTATCTCAACGAGTGGTGTTTCATGGTACAAGCTATAAAAGACTGTCTCACAGCATACAAGACCCACAGTGATATGAATGGAATGCCACAGGATTTTATATACAGAGGAAAATTAAATAGACACACTACCAGTGAGCAGGTAGGGAACAACCACAACTTGTGTTGGACAGAGAACATGTGTGAGATATCCAATCACTATACCTAAATATCTGTAAAACTTTCTAAGATATGCAACCAGTCCAAGACACATGAAGTCATTCCCAATCATGCTGCTATATTGCGAAGAGACAGAAGCCAGCAGCTCAGACCAATGTACAACCTGAGGAAGAAAATTCCTGATGATTGCTGTCACATAGCGTCATTGCACAATCAGCAGCAAGACAAGACAGTTATCAACCAAGAGTAATTACAGGTGTTAAAATTCTAAAATGTTACGTCAAATCTTGAATTATTTATCTTGTGATTATAGTGCATAAGAAAAATCAATTAAATTCTTTACAGCCTTCTGGACTTAATATTGAGTTCAACACCTTTAAATTGTGCACCAACTCCCATTTCTTCCCATTCCTTTAACTTGTTATGGTGTGTGGTGTCCCCTATCCACCTATTGTCCTTTCAAGTCTGGCAAGATACACACCATTGTTCTGCCATTCTCACATTCTGATCACTTACTCTAAATTACCAACATCTTTTCTCCATCAGTACCCTACACCTACCAGCCCCACCTCTCTCAATCAATAGCACAAATGCTGATACCTCCACACTTCACTTCAGATGAAGTCATCTAGACTTGAAACATTAGTTTACTCTCTCTCCATGGATGCTGTCTGACGCGCTGTGATCTCCATAGAGTCATAGAGACGTACAGCACGGAAACAGACCCTTTGGTCCTACCCATCCATGCCGACCAGATATCCCAACCCAGTCTAGTCCCACCTGCCAGCATCCGGCCCACATCCCTTCAAACCCTTCCTATTCATACAACCATCCAAATGCCTTTTAAATGTTGCAATTGTACTAGCCTCCACCACTTCCTCTGGCAGCACATTCCATACATGTACCACCCTCTGCATGAAAAAGTTGCCCCATAGGTCTCTTTTATATCTTTCCCCTCTCACCCTAAACCTATGCCCTCTAGTTCTGGACTCCCTGATCCCAGGGAAAAGACTTTGTATATTTATCCTATCCATGCCCCTCATAATTTTGTAAACCTCTATAAGGTCACCCCTCAGCCTCCGACACGCCAGGGAAAACAGCCCCAGCCTGTTCAGCCTCATCCTGTAGCTCAGATCCTCCAACTCTGGCAACATCTTTGTAAACCTTTTCTGAACCCTTTCAAGTTTCACAACATCTTTCAGATTGGAAGGAGACCAGAATTGCATGCAATATTCCAACAGTGGCCTAACCAATGTCCTGTACAGCTGCAACATGACCCAATTCCTGTACTCAGTACTCTGACCAATAAAGGAAAGCATACCAAATGCCTTCTTCACTATCCTATCTACCTGCGACTCCACTTCCAAGGAGCTATGAACCTGTACTCCAAGGTCTCTTTGTTCAGCAACACTCCCTAGGACCTTACCATTAGGTGTATAAGTTCTGCGAAGATTTGCTTTCCCAAAATGCAGCACTTCATGTTTATCTGAATTAGACTCCATCTGCCACTTCTTAGCCCATTGGCCCATCTGATCAAGATCCCATTGTAATCTGAGATAACCTTCTTTGCACCTCCAGCATTTGTTTTCAGTCCTGGGCCTTTGATGGTTTGTCTAAGTTCATAAAACACAAGATAGGTAACCCCTTGCAAACAGTGTTGGAAATGTTAAGCCACATATGCATATCTTAATAGTGACCACAATTCTGCACAATATTCCAAATGTGGCTAAACCACTTTGAGTACATAATACTTAAGAGGATAACTTTCTGCCTGAGTTGCTATGACATGGGGTAAACTCTCCTGTTTATTTTTAACCCAACAACACAGAAAAGATTTATCCCGTGCAGCAATCTGTGAAAATTCGATAGGCCAAGAGCTAGTTAAAGTAAAAGTATCAAGTTTATTTCTTAAAGTAGAACAGAGAATAATTAACTAACAACTATTTACAACTACTTCCTTTAACCTATCTTTCACCTTCCCCTTCCACAATACAAGTCCCATAAAACTCCCAATTAAGATTTACAAAACAAATCTTATTATCTCAAAACTAGGCAGCTTTTGGTTCTCTATATTCCTTTCTCCTTCCTCTGGATTCTGCTTCACAGGCTACTGATCAATAAAGGTACCTTTAAGAGAGTTATTTTTTAGGCAGGCTTTACATGCTGGGCCTGGCAGTTCTCCTCTCAACTGTTCAATTTTCTCTGGTCGTTTACCCCCAAAGCATCAGGTTGTATCATTGGCTTTTAAGATTGTCAATATACTCAAATTAAACTTAATTGGAGATGGGTATTTTAGGGTATAATTTAATCTGGCCAAATTAGAATTTGTTTTTGTCTCCAGGCAACCAGCTAATCGTGTTGTTCAACGAAATGTTACGTTTTTCTTTCAGAACACTTGGTGCTATCAGGTAGTTTTTGCTAGCTTTTAACTCTCTTAAAGGTACAGTGCACCCACATCTTCATAACAGTTGGGTTCACTGCCAGATATCGGACCTTTGTCCAAACTTTCCCCTCACTGCAGCTTCTCTTTAAACAACAGAAGTACTGTATTTGCAGGATCCTATACATTACAACAATGACTATAGTTCAAAAGGGCTTCATTGCCCAGAAAGTGGTTTATGTTGTCCTAAGATTGTAACAAAAGTGATATAATTGCAAATCCTTTCACTAAACTGCTTTACATAAAATGCATTGCTGATGTCAATGGGCTACCTAGGGAAATAATGCTCTGGCTGATAACCTGCAACAATTTAAGGAAGAGTTACAGATGTACAGCATGGAAACAGACCATTCAGTCCAACTCGTCCATGCTGACCAGATATCCTAAATTAATCAAGTCCTATTTGCTAGCATTTGGCCCACATCCCTCTTAAACCCTTCCTATTCAAGTACCCATCCAGATGCCTTTTAAATGTTGTAATTGTACCAGGCTCCCATCATCTCATCGGGTAGCTTATTCCATATGCGCACCACCCTCTGCATGAAAACGTTGCCCCTATGTCTCTTTTAAATCTTTCTTCTCTCACCTTAAACCTATGTCCTCTAGTTTTAGACTCTCCTCTCCTGAGGAAAATACCTCAACTATTATCCCTATCCATGACCCTCATGATTTTTTAAACCTCCATAAGGTCACCCCTCAGACTCTGACGCTCCAAGACAAATAGTCACAGCCCACTCAGCCTTTCCCTTTAGCTCAAACCACCCCCAATCCTGGAAACATCCTTGTAAATTCTTTCTGCACCCTTTCAAGTTTCACGACATCTTTCCTCTAGCAAGGAGACCAGAATTGAAAGCAGTATTCCAAAAGTGGCTTAACCAATGCTCTGTACAGCTGCAACATGACCTTCCAACCTCTATTCTCAATGCACTGACCAATAAAAGCAAGTGTACCAAATGTCATCTTCACTACTCTGTCTACCTGTGACTCTACTTGCAAGGAACTATGAATCTGCACTCCAAGGTCCTTTTGTTCAGCAACACTCCTCAGGACCTTCCTATTAAGTTTATAATTCCTGCCCTGATTTGTCATACCAAAACTTAACAGGTTGGCAAACGTGGTGCCACTGTTTAAGAAAGGTGGTAAAGACAAGCCAGAGAACTATAAACCAGTGAGCCTGACGTCGGTGGTGGGCAAGTTGTTAGAGGGAATCCTGAGGGACAAGATGTACATGTATTTGGAAAGGCAAGGACTGATTCGGGATAGCCAACAAGGCTTTGTGCGTGGGAAATCATGTCTCACAAACTTGATTGAGGTTTTTGAAGAAGTAATAAAGAAGATTGATGAGGGCAGAGCAGTAGATGTGATCTATATGGACTTCAGTAAGGTGTTCGACAAGGTTCCCAATGGGAGACTGATTAGCAAGGTTAGATCTCATGGAATACAGGGAGAACTAGCCATATGGATACAGAACTGGCTCACAGGTAGAAGACAGAGGGTGGTGGTGGAGGGTTGTTTTTCAGACTGGAGGCCTGTGACCAGTGGAGTGCCACAAGGATCGGTGCTGGGCCCTCTACTTTTTGTCATTTACATAAATGATTTGGATGCGAGCACAAGAGGTACAGTTAGTAAGTTTGCAGATGACACCAAAATTGGAGGTGTAGAGTACAGCGAAGATGGTTACCTCAGATTACAACAGGATCTGGACCAGATAGGCCAATGGGCTGAGAACTGGCAAATGGAGTTTAATTCAGATAAATGTGAGGTGCTGCATTTTGGGAAAGCAAATCTTAGCAGGATTTATACACTTAATGGTAAGGTCCGAGGGAACAAAGAGACCTTGGAGTACGGGTTCATAGCTCCTTGAAAGTGGAGTCGCAGGTAGATAGGATAGTGAAGAAGGTGTTTGTTATGCTTGCGTTTATTGGTCAGAGTATTGAGTACAGGAGTTGGGAGGTCATGTTGCGGCTGTACAGGACATTGGTTTGGCCACTGTTGGAATATTGCGTGCAATTCTGGTCTCCTTCCTACCGGAAAGATGTTGTGAAACTTGAAAGGGTTCAGAAAAGGTTTACAAGGATGTTGCCAGGGTTGGAGGATCTGCACTACAGGGATAGGCTGAACAGGCTGGGGCTGTTTTCCCTGGAGTGTCAGAGGCTGAGGGGTGACCTTATAGAGGTTTACAAAATTATGAGGGGCATGGAGAGACAAAGACAAAGTCTTTTCCCTGGGATCGGGGAGTCCAGAACTAGAGGGCATAGGTTTAGGGTGAGAGGGGAAAGATATAAAAGAGACCTATGGGGCAACTTTTTCACGCAAAGGATGGTACGTGTGTGGAATGAGCTGCCAGAGGATGTGGTGGAGGCTGGTACAATTGCAACATTTAAAAGGCATTTGGATGGGTATATAAATAAGAAGGGTTTGAAGGGATATGGGCCGGGCGCTGGCAGGTGGGATTAGATTGGGTTGGGATATCTGGTCAGTGTGAACGGGTTGGACCGAAGGGTCTGTTTCCATGCTGTTTATCTCCATGACTCTATGACCTCATTTATCTAGATTAAACTCCATTTGCCACTCCTATTGGCCCATCTGATCAAAGTCCTGTGTATTCTGAGGTAACCTTTTTCACTCCACTATGCCACCAATTTTAGGCTCATCTGCAATACCTCTTACTTTATGTCATTTGGATGTGAACGTAATAGACCCAGCACTAATCCCTGCGGCACATCACAGGTCACAGGCCTCTAGTCCAAAAAAAGTGAATAACCTTGAGACCAGACAGACTGCAGCAAATGTTTTGGTCATGTATTTCACAATGTATGGTGATTTTATTTAAGTGTTTTTGACATTGGAGGGCTTGACTTTAGGAAGGCAGTGAGCCCAGGTAAAAAATATTCCACATTTTACTGTAAATTCCTGAAATTCTCTTGTAAATCAAATTATGATTACCTGCAGTTTTTGTCTATTCCTTCTACTTTCTTTTTAGACCTCTCTTTGGTGAATGCTGGTCAAAGTTTTGTGGAAACTCTTAACTTGAAGGAGCCACTGAGCTCAGCAGTGTAATTCAGAAAACACAAAAATGTCGACTAACCCGCAGAAGTTCAATAATAGTGGTTCATTTCAAATGTGGATGTAATTTACCTCACACACAGCATCTACTGCATATTTGATAAGAAATGGGCTGTTGTATTGTAATAAGAATGAATGTATAAATGTAATTAGAAACTCGCAGTTCATCGATGTATTAAGAAAAATGTTTAATCATGAAAAGATTTTCTAAGTGTGTAAAATACATCTTCATTTTATCTTCTTTTTCCTTCTGTGTTGTTAGATCACTGAGTGACTTACTGGCATCTGAAGTGCAAGTAATTTGGCCTTTCTTGGTAATAGAGTAAGTACAACATAATTCCTGAATTCTGTAATAATATATAATTTTATGACACCTTTGAGGTCTTGTTTGCGCATGTTAGAACTGAGATAAACCAAGCCTCCATTAAAAGGAAGTGTCTGTGGCAAATGCAACGCATTATTTGTTTGGCTGTCCTAAAGTGTTACTGCTATGTAACAAAACCTTTTAGATATGTTGAGTTCCTCAGAAAGGAATAACCAGTGCAAAAAGAAAGCTAGAATTAGCTAGAGTATGATGTCATATAAAGTATATTAAGCAGATCATGATGCTACATAAGGAGCATTTCTAGTATCTTTAACCTGTTTAGAACAAATAAAACAGATAAACAACCGTATTAGTGATTTGCTAATTAAAGTGATAGAGTCATACAACATGAAAATAGATCCAAAAATGGTCCAACTAATCCCAGCCGACCATGTTCCCAAATTAAACTAGTCCCACCTGCCTGCATTTGGCCTATATAACCCCAAACCTGCCCAATTATTGTTCTTATCCAAAAGTCTTTAAACGTAACTGTAACTGCATCGGCCATGGCCCAACATGGCTTCCTCCTGTTTCGACATGGCGCACTCTCAGCAGCCGCTGGCGGTCTTTCGGGCTAGTGTAGCTTCAGCGTGGACCCCTGGCCTAATGATGATCCAGGGCCCAACATGGATCGGAGGCAAGGTGCCAGCATGGACTGGGTTGGAAGATTGTTATTCTGAACTTTTTATTTCTCTATTTTTTCTAATTAACACCTATGAACTGTAATGCTCGACTTTTTTTTATGTTTCAATTTTCCTTTTCCTAAGAACTTGTACTGAAGACTCTGTACCTCTCGGTAGATTATACCTAAGATGGCGCTGTAAGTGGTGACTTTTAAACGTTTCACTGTACTCCTTTAAGTGCATGTGACAACATAGCTAATTCAAATTCACTTCCTCTGGCAGTTCATTGCACACACTAACCACTTTGTGAAAAAAAAAGCCCCCTCATGCCTTTTTTAAATCTCTCTCCTCTCAACTTAAAAATATGCCCTCTAGTTTTAAACTCCCCCACTTTAGGAAAAAGACCTTTACTGTTCACTTTATCTATGCCCCTCACGATTTTATAAACCTCCATGATGTCACCCCTCAATCTTCTATGCTCCAGTGAAATAAGTCCCAGCCCCTCGAGCATATTTTTATAACTCAAACTCTCCATTCCTTGCAATATGCTGGAAAATCTTTTCTGAATGCCTTCCAGTTTAATAATACCCTTCTTATAACAAGGCAACCAGAACTGCACAGAGTACTCCAAAAGAGGTCTCACCAACGTCCTGTACAGCCTCAACATGATGTCCCAACCCCTATAATCCGAGGTCTGAGCAATGAAGACAAACGTGATATACACCTTCTTAACCAATGTGACCACCTGTGATGCAAATTTCAAAGAATTATGTATCTGCACCCCTAGGTTTCTGTGTTCCACAACACTCTCCAGGGCACTACATTAATTGTATGTTGTATGAAAACAAAGACTGTAGTTTGTTGGTATTTGTAAGAAGAAAAGACAGGTTTGTGATTTAGTGTGGCAAAAACATGCAGAAAATGTCTTAAAATATGTAGGAAGAAAATTGAAAATAGATTGGGCCTAAGAATGTTCAAATCCCGTTAATTAGAAGAATTTTGAGGGAAGCTTTTTGTAAGCATGAAAGGTGATACACTGGTGGGTTTTAGGAAGGGATATGGGGTAAACTATTTAGGACTGAAACTAAGAGAAATTTCTTCACCCAGAGAGTGATGAGCCTGTGCAGTTCACTACCACAGCAAGCAGTCAAGACCAAAACATTGTGTGATTTCGAGAAGGAGTTGGATATGGCTTTTGGAGCTAAAGAGGTCACAGGATAAGGGAGTAAAGCAGAAACAGGCTGGTGAGCTGGATGATCAGCCATGAATGGTAGAGCAGGCTTGAAGGGCCAAATGGCCTAACCTTGTTCCTATTTTCTATGATTCTATGAATTTCAGAGGGTGGGATATAATGGCTAAATTGTGGCAGTAGAGATAAGAACCAAATGCTTTGGAATTGAATGCAGAAGGTGAAGTGAATTTGGGTTTCAATTATAAATATGTAGATACAGATCCAGTGTTTGAATGATGGCACTAACACACTCTTTCTTGAATTATTCCATTGTTTTTTATTCATTCACAAGACACTGGCATTGCTGGTAAGGCCAGCTTTTATAACCCAACCTTAATTACCCACAAAAAGGGGATGATGAATCATGTTTCTGTTGATGTAGGTATAGTCGCTACTGTTGGGTAGCGTGTTCTAGGATTTTGACCCAGTGAAAGTGCTGACAGCTGAGTCAAAATGATGTTCAGTCTTGGGCAGCTGAAGTTGGTGGTGTTTCCATGTAGCAACTACCGTTGTCCTTGTCATTCTAGATGGTAGATTTTGGGAGTTCAGAAGCAGTTATTGAAGGAATTTTGGCAAGTTGTTGCAGTGCATTTTATACATGGTGCATATCGTAACCCAGGTGTGCTGGTAGTGAAGAGAATGAATAGTTAAGGAGGTATTTGGGCTGCCAGTCAAGTAGATTCCCTTAGTCTGGATGAAGTCAAACTTCAATCACAGTTGGAGCTGTATGATTCATTAGAGATGGCTTGCTGAGTGAAAAAGTGAATCCATCGAGAACGGTTTTAAGCCTTTGCAGCACATTTGAATGAAAACAGAAAAAATTAGTTTTATGGAGGTAGACTGGAGAGCAGAGACAATGATTGACAGTATTGAATGCAATGAAGAGGTCAAGGGAGCCTGACTGTTGGATGCAGTTGTACAAAGTTATCAAATCATGGCCATTGGAATTGATGTACTTTGGCAACACAGAGTCTGGAATGGTCAATTTGAACAATGATTAATGGGAGGGGTGGAAATGTAGCTGTGAGGTAACGGTGTTTCATAATATTAGACCTGATAAGTTCGCCTGTGACATAATTCAACAGACATTAATGCTTTTTGCAATATCCAGTCTCTTAAAGGAGTATTGAGAAAAAATGTATTGAATAAATCATTCTTTACATGGAACTGTGAACATACACTACGTATTCCTTCTTCGTGACAACATTTTAGGCAACCAATAGCAAATGTGGCATTAAATATTGCTTTTTCTTGAAACTCAAATAGTCAGACTAGTCTATTGGTAAATATTGACATTTCATTTTGTTATATGTGATGATAGTAAAATTAAAATATACGTTATGCTATGGTCAACACAATACATTTCTAAATTTGTTCTCTGGTGCCCTTGGCAGAGCTGAACTTTATTGCTGACGCTTCATTTACTCTTATTAAATGAACACTTAGGAGTTCAACATGTTGGTGTGGGACTGAAATCAACTGTAATGCAGGTGACAACCAGAGGTTCTTGCACAAAAGATCTGAGCCAGTTGATAATCTTTAGCAATCCAGTTTTTCTTAGAAACTCTTTTAAATTTACAGATTGGATTCAGATTCTTGGGTTGGAAACTCAAGTTCTTTGAATTACAAATGGTTGTTTGATAGTGCAGAACTAGAATATTGCTGAAAAAGTCATATTTTGTCAAAGCTTTTTGTAAAGGTATTTTTCGCAAGATGAAAAGTTTTGACAAAATGACTTTCATCAACATTTTTTGCTCTGAGTCCGGTAATATAACCAATATGCTACTAATAGCGATCTTAATGAAGGAATGTAATGAGCCTTGAAGGTTGTTGTATGAGATTAAGCTTTTACTTAATTATTTTGGTAACAATGGCTTTTGGGGTCGCTATCCAAACTTTTATAAAGTGTGGCTTAATGATTTTATAAAAGTACACAGTTTTTCTTTGATACTTTATAATTAACAACTCAACAATTCAAACAACAGAGGGAGATAGTGGTGTAGTGGTAATGTCACTTTCAGCAGTTGATGAAATTTAAATTCAATTAATAAAAATCTGTAATTTAAGAAAGTAACTTAAGGCAACTATTGCCTTTTTTTTTTAAACGACCCCGTGTTCACTGATGTCCTCCTATAGTGAAGGAAATTTGTTCTCCTTGCCCATCTTCCCTACATGTGACTCCAGACCCACAACAATGTGCAATGGTCAAGCAAGCTGCTCAGTCCAAGAGCAGTTAGGAATGAACAACATACATTGGCCTTTCCAGTGACTCCCACATCCCATTAAAGAATAAAGAAAAAGAAATAGCAAAGTGTTCTAACCAAAAATAACTTTAAATTTAAAAATATAGAATACAGTGCCTAATGCCAACTCATAAGTCACAAAGTACGTCATGTTGACTGATTTCAAAATGGAGTTATTGTCAGGTAGGTAAACATTAACCTAAAACATACTTGCCCAGATGCAACATGAGATAAAATCTTTGTTTTGCTAAGTATTCAACAAATGGGTCTGCTACAGACACAGTTCTTAGCATAGGCTTTGGAAAACTGCAGAACCTATCTTCATGTAGGTATATGGAAATTATTTCCAGCAAACATTTAAAAAAAACTCTTGATAAAGGTCACCTTAGTCCCAAGAAAGTTTATATCAGTTAACATCAAATCTACAGTGTGTTTTCACCACCCTCTTTCCTGTTGCTCGAGCCAAAATATTTTTTTAAATTAGAAAGTTGAGCAGTTACCATTCATGGACGGGAGTATGTGGTGGGTCTGAGACATTTTAAGCTCTATTTATATTACAATGGCCCTTGGAAAAGGAGGAATTCTGACGTACTGTAGGCACTGAGCATTGTGAGGTCTTTGCGGTTTACATTTTAAGGTAGATAAAACAGTCCTGTTGTAATGTATAAACAACTGCATATATACAAACTTGAAAGTTCTAATTTGTGACAATATCTGTTGGACCTGATGATACCCATAGATCTTGATTTTCACAAAGATAACTTGATTGTGGATCTTTCCTGAGGGAACATTTGGAGCTGGAAAAGTGCAGCAGGTCAGGCAGCATCCAAAGAGCAGGAGAATCGGCGTTTCGGGCATAAGAACTTCTTCAGGAATGAGGGAACATTTGGCCTAACCATAGACAGTAAAAAATAAGTCAAGGTGCGGTGGGCTTTCGAAGTTCTGAGAAAAGTACCTGAAGTGGGGCTGTCTCAGCTATTTCATTGGGATTAATGGTATATTTTACTGTCTGCAGGATTACTGTGAAGTAAATAACTGCAATGTAATTTATACAGGGTTAGCAGCACGGGAACCAAGATGATTTGTAGACTCACGTCAAATCAAAGTCATGCTAAAATATCAATTGGGTTATTTGAGCAATGGCCTTGAATGGGATAGAAGAGCTCCTACATTATAGCATTGATTACTCTTCAGAAGATACTTAGTTCGCTGTAGAAAGATGCTTTTCAGCGCAAGTCTTTATCCCTGCTTTTCCCATTCTTCTTCTCTCACTTTCTCTCTACCTCCCTTCTTATTTTTTTCCTCATACAGTTTGGCACGAATAATAATAAAAGACACATATCATCAAAATGGTGAGTGACTGTAGAACTCTGAGGGGCAGAGGGATTTCAGTGTCCTGTTGCATCAATGACACAAGGTTAGTATGCGGGTACAACAAGTATTTAGGGAAGCCAATGGTGTGAGGAGAACAGATTACAAAATTAGGGAGGTCACACTTCAGTTACACGGCACGAATGAGATCCCAACTGTAATATTGTGTAATTATTGGTCTCTGTATTTAAGGAAAGATGCAAATGTATTGAAAGCAATTCAGAGATGTTTTACCAGACTAATACCTGGAACGGACAGGTCTTCTTATGAGGAAAGATTGAACAAGCTTTGCTTGTATTCACTGGAATTTAAAAGAGTGAAAGGTAGCTTGATTGAAACATGTGATATTTTCAAGGGTCTTCCCAGAGTGCATGTGGAAAGGATGCTTCCTCTTGTGGAAGAATCTAGAACTAGGGATTAAAAAAATATGGTGTTGCACGTTTAACACAGATTTTTAAACCAAAAGTAGACAGATCTTTGAGAAGCAAAGGGGTAAAATCTTTTCCCTCACTCTATCTCCTTTTTGCTTGATATCGTCACCGATTTGATGCCTCGTTTTGTGTGACACTTGCATGTGCATACTCATCTGGCTGTCTCTCTCTCTTGCACTATCTCTCACCCTCTGTCTGTCTCTCTGTTTCTGTCTTTCTCTTTGTTTGTGTGTGTGTGTCTCTCCCTCTCTCTACCTCTCCCTCTCTCTCTCTACTTCTCCCTCCCTCTCTCTCCATACCTCTCCCTTTCTCTCTTCTCCCTCTCTCTCTCCCTCCCTCTCCTCCTCCCTTTCTCTACCTCTCTCTCTCTGTCCCCCTCTACCTCTCTCTGTCCCCCTCTACCTCTCTCTGTCCCCCTCTACCTCTCTTTCTGTCCCTCTCTACCTCTCTGTCTTTCCCTCTTCTCCCTCCCTCCCTTTCTCTACCTCTCTCTCTCTCTCTCCCTCCCTCTCTTCTTCTCTCTCCCTCTCTGCAGCACTCCCTCTCTGCAGCTCTCTCTCTACCACTCTCCCTCTTCCTCTCCTCCATCACCACCTCCCAATTCACATTCTGGGTGTCAAATCACCTATGCAAATTCAGAGTAAATGTGACATTTAGTTTGTTTAGGGTAGGGAAAAATGCATTGAAAATTAATTTCCATTATATTTTCAGTTACTACATATTGGAACATTGTGTGCATATAAATGATTAATGTTCCGAAGGAACCCTGATGAGTTTGAGTAGTTAGCAGGCAACACCAAACTTACAGCTCACCTATCACGTCACACTCCAGCATGAACTCTCGCAACAGAATGTACTGAGCCAGGAAGAACCTGGGTACCTTGAGTCTGTTTGCACTAACTTTGCTTTTACAATAATGGCAATGGCATTTAAAAATAATTTATATATATGCAACATAATATTTTGCTCCTTTTTTTGCTATTTTTAATGGGCCTGCCTTTTGCTTAGTACGTTATTAAATGGTTAAGATTAGGAACTCAGTCACTTTCACGATTCTGTTAGAAGCAGGGTTCCATTATTTGATTGCTGAGCTACCAAGCTGGTTTAATTCAGAATGCATGATATATACAATCCACTCCATAGTAAGTTTCTTAAAAAAAATTGCATGGCAACGTTTTAAAAAACTTGTATATTTCACAATTGTTAAGGCAGCAATCATAAATTGAGTCCCTACAGTGTGGAGACAGGCCAATCAGCCCAAAGGGTCCACACCGACCCTCTGAAGAGCATCCCACCCAGACCCATCCCGCTGTACTATCCCTGTAACTCTGGATTTCCCATGGTGAATCCATCTAGCCCATGCATCCCCAAACACTATGGTTAATTTAGCATCGCCAATCCACCTAGCTTACACGGCTTTGGACTGTGGGAGGAAACAGTAACACCTAGTTGAAATCCACGCAGACTTGGGGCGAATGTGCAAACTCCACACACATAGTCGCCCAAGGGTGGAATTGAATCCAGGTCCCTGATGCTGTAAGGCAGTAATGCTAACCACTGAGCCATTATGCCATCCTATGTAAACATAGGAATATAAACATTGGTGTTTGCAAACTAAAACTTTGTTGTTTTGAGTGATTTTGACAATTCTGAGATCATTCCTATAGTCTGACAACCATAGTGGTGTTACAAGAGACGTTGCTTAGATTTTGCTGCAGCATGTCTTTGGTTAGACTTCACGATGTTCTTCATCTCAAACATTTTACCCTGTAGTCATGATTCGGAGATGCCGGTGTTGGACTAGGGTGTACAAAGTTAAAAATCACACAACACCAGGTTATAGTCCAACAGGTTTAATTGGAAGCACACTAGCTTTCGGAGCGACGCTCCTTCATCAGGTGATTGTGACAATCACCTGATGAAGGAGCGTTGCTCCGAAAGCTAGTGTGCTTCCAATTAAACCTGTTGGACTATAACCTGGTGTTGTGTGATTTTTAACATTTTACCCTGTAAGTTGCATGGAATGTGACTAAATTAGAGCAGCAAGAACAAAACTGGGCTTATGGAACCTTAGTGAATGACAGGACCATCTCAACCAATAAGATATAAGGATTGAAAAATAATTGAGACAAGATGGTGAATCAGACCATATGCAAAAAAAAGAGGGAGAGGAGAGAAAAAAAGAGATAAAAATCAGAAAAGTAGTACAATATTAAAGTTAAATTGAAGTTAGTTTAACGATCAGGGCTGACACTTAATAATATAAATAACTCTTTGTGTGGGAGAGGTTGATTAATTTAACTGTTACCGCACTGTTTGAAGTATGTTCATGCAGTTAAGTACCAGCTCTAGCTTTCTGCTGGAAATTGATTTCAAATTTCATGAGCAAATCAGCAATTGAGTTGCTATTTTTGCAACACCTTAAAGCGGAGCAACATACATTGTCTTGGAACATGTGATGTTTGGTATTCACGTGGTGCCTTTTATCCACCACAAGTTGCTGAATGGTTTGCACTAAGAACAACAAGCGTCAGTATGCTTGACATTATTTTGGCAGCAAATTCTATAAGATTATAATGAATGGATCTGTCTCTGTGGCATGAGCTTTTCACACTGAGGAACATAATCCCATCTATTTGATGACAAAGTGTTTAAACAAAAGTTTAAAAAGGACCACATTAAGTCTGAACAATGTTAAGGCTCCACCTGATTTATTTACAATATTTCAGATGCATGATGATTTGGCATCTGAGGTTGATCTTTTGTGCTATGTAGGTGTTGTCGCGGTTTCAGCTAAGCGTGTGTCTGCAGATTCTAGGTTGTAACTTGAGCATATGGAAGCCTAGTGGTTATAGTTGTAAACTAGAGGTCTGACACATACTGAAGAAAGGCACCCAACAATTAGTTTCAAATGAGCAGGACAAACATCAGTCCCACCCCTTTCAGAAACCTTCAGCTGCCAACTGTGGGATGAACCTTTCTGATGAAAGATCATCGATCTGAAGAATGAACTCTTCCTCTTTCCACAGGTGTTGCCTGAAGCTGAATTATTTCGCATTAGATGTTTCTATTTAAACATCCAGAGCATTTTGTTCTTTTTATTTTGGTTCCAGGTTACATTTAAGCGGTCATGCTACAATTCTATTGCAAAGAAAAATGCAAATTATGTAACAGTGCCAGATATTTCTGAGATTTGCTGTGATTACATTTGTTTTCTGTATTTTAACAAAAGGATTAGTATAGTTAGTAAATGTGCAGATGACACCAAAATTGGAGATGTAGTGGACAGTGAAGAAGATTACCTCGAATTACAACGGGATCTTGATCAGATGGGCCAATGTGCTGAGTGGCAAATGGAGTTTAATTTAGATAAATGCAAGATGCTGCATTTTGGGAAAGCAAATCTTCGTAGAACTTATACACTTAAATGGTAAGGTTCTACGGAGCATTGCTGAGCAAAGAGACCTTGGAGTGCAGGTTCATAGCTCCTTGAAAATAGAGTCGCAGGTAGATAGGATAGTGAAGAAGGCGTTTGGTATGCTTTCCTTTATTGGACACAGTATTGAGTACAAAAGCTGGGAGGTCATGTTGCGGCTGTACAGGACACTGGTTAGGCCACTGTTGGAATATTGTGTGCAATTCTGGTCTCCTTCCTATCCAAAGGATGTTGTGTAACTTGAAAGGGTTCAGAAAAGATTTACAAAGATGTTGCCAGGGTTGGAGGATTTGAGCTACAGGAAGAGGTTGAACAGGCTGGGGTTGTTTTCCCTGGAGCGTCGGAGGCTGAGGGGTGACCATAGAGGTTTATAAAATCATGAGGGGTATGGATAGGGTAAATAGACAAAGTCTTTTCCCTGGGGTCGGGGAGTCCAGAACTAGAGGCATAGGTTTAGGGTGAGAGGGGAAAGATCTGAAAGAGACCTAAGGGGCAACGTTTTCGCACAGGGTGGTGTGTGTGTGAAATGGGCTGCTAGAGAAAGTAGTGGAGGCTAGTATAATTGCAACATTTAAAAGACACCTGGATGAGTATATGAATAGGAAGGGTTTGAAGGGATATAGGCCAGGTGCTGGCAGGTAGGACTAGATTGGTTTGGGATATCTGGTCAGCATGGACGAGTTGGACCGAAGAGTCTGTTTCCATGCTGTGCGTCTCTATCACTCTATGACTCTATTAGGAGGGTAATTTTCAAAATGCCTTTAATTATCATGGGGAGGGGCTTAGTTTTCAATTCTGTTTTCAGGTTGAATTGGAATGGTGTAATCATGAAAATTGGTCCAAAGATTATGGCTTCATTCTTTCTGCAGATCTGCCAGCTGAAGTTTCATGAGGGTCCATGCTTAGGTAGACAAATAGAAGTCTCATGATGTGACAACTATGTATGGGACCTTAATATCATTCCTGATGTATGTCTCCTCAGTGCTGAACTAGCTGATGTACCTACACAGAGAGTTGGAGCAGTTTTTTGTGAATGTTTTCTGAAGTTTTTAAAAACTCATTTTCTATCTGAGCCAATCTCCTGGCACAGATGGATGCTTTAACCACTAAATTGTAGGTGTAACACTAACTACTGCAAGAGGAGGTTTTTGTAAATTCATTTACAGGATGTGGGCATCACTAGCTAGGCCAGCATTTATTGTCCATTTTTAATAGCCCAGAGGGCAGTTAAGAGTCAATTATATTGCTGTAGATCTGGAATCATGTCGGCCAAACCTGGTAAGTTCAGCAGTTTCCTTCTCTGAAGAACATTCAATGCAAATAGAAATATATTCCTAATTGCTGTGTTCTGCAATTCTTTCTCAATTGGCTATTTAGCCACTTGGAATGTCAGACTCAAAAAAATTTCCTTTCTGGATTAGTGAAATAATATTGCAAAGCAATAATAAAAACCTAATTCTGGTTCGGCAATACTTTCAAAATATTGGAGAAACTCAGCATCTGTGGAGAGACAAAGGATCACTGGATTTGAAATGTTAACTCTGTTTTTCTCTTTACAGATACTGTCAGACCTGCTGAGTCTTGCAGTATTTTGTTTTTATTTCTAATTTACAGTATCCACGGTTCTTTGTTTTTAGTTTAAAAGTATTTTTTTCCTTGCTTTTTAACATCCCATTATTTCACTTGCTGTAACGCACTGTACACTGTTCATTAGTTTGTGAATATACATCAGGACTGAAAATGTACAAATTTGTTGGGTCCCTGCCTCCAACCTGTGATTTTCAAATTCATTCAGTGTTTTAAGTTGAAAATGGTTAACAGAGTGTTAATCAAGTGGCTAGACAGATGAATCCTGCATCTGTTGTTGTGTTCAGTCATACACATTTGGAATGTCCGAGGTCTTTGTTGAGTTAATGATCATGTTCAGGACACAGTGGTAATCCTTTGCATTCCCAAGCAAAGTATGAAATAATTGATCAGTTTTCCTTTTCCAAATCTTGCCTTATGACGCTGACTTTTGCAGTGTCAGGTGAATTTTGAATTTTTTAAAATCTGCAATGCTATCGTGGAAGACAGTCTGGTGGGAGGAGTGCTTGCACGCTGATGGCAAGAATAGCCAGCGTTGAAAGGTTGATTCTGCCAGAGAAGGAGAGGTTTAAGAAAGCTGGAGGGTGGTAAAAGGCAAATAAATATTTATAATTTGAATTCATATTCAGTTGCAACTCAGAAGTGCCTTGTTAATTTATATTACTCATACTGCGTACTTTCATTTGTTTTCTTTATTATTATTTAACCAACTTGAAGCTTGAAAGCTTGAGCTGGTATGCTAACAATTATATTTGACCTTAAGCTATGCATTGTTGTGTGATGGATATTGTTAGATGACCTAGGTTTCTTCCAAAATCAGAATAATCTCATCAACCAATTGCGATGTATTATTTAATCTCCTAGGTGCTACTAAGGTAGAGTCAGAGATGGTGAAAATGATCTTACAGCTGAGCAAATTATTGCTTTCTTGAGCCAGGAATATGCATTTTTAAAATAATCAAATTATTTTTGCAGGGCAAATATTTTTATGGTTAGAAAATAATTTAAATCAGCAAGGTCAACTGATTCAATAAATTAACCTCATAAACTTATGCAAGTGAAGTTTGTGACTACAAGAGTTCAGGCCCAGTAGATAATAGATTTAATAATGGATTAGCAACCTATAATGAAATTGTACTTGTAAGATTTTCTTTACATAGCAGGATTGTAAGCTTAAGTGGGATAGGAAGTTATATAGTGGGGTGCATTCACAGTTTATATTTTTGGAAATAATCAACTCTAACTTAAGTCAGGTTTTCAGTAGTGGTTCCTACCGGTGTTATTGCTTAAGACTACCGGTAATACAAGATTGCCAATTTATGTTTTGGATAGTACCACTGGTTCAGACACTAGGAGCTAAAGTCTTGACTTTTCAGCTTATTATCTTTATGTCCTCACAGATTTTCTGTTTTTTTTAATTCTTCCTCAATTATTTTGCATTTTTATGTTTACTTGCATTCAGTTGCTTGTGTGTGTGTATATATGTTCACTTAGCTGAAAACGTTTTTCTGCTGTTGTCACATGTACTGGAACAAAATGTGTAAGTTGTAGGTTATAACTTTACTGAGTTGATTCCAGACTAAGAAAGCAGCTTACTGCTCCAACAATAAGCTACTACCAGATGAAGTGCCACAAGTTGTAGAGTTAGACTGGTAGGGTTAATCAGGGAGTCACCAGTTTTAAAAATAGCTGATCAGGTTAAAAAAAGGTCTGCTATTTCTTCATAATGGCACATTAGAAAAATAAATGGACAATGAAAGGCTCGGCCAGCGATATTGCAGGAACGAAGTCAAATGTCTACTGTTTGTAGTCCTGTGAAAACATTTTTTTTAAAGTCAAACCTAATTAATTATTTTTCCCTATCTACTAAACTGCTGTCAGTATGTGAAATGATAGAGTAGGAAATGAGAAAAAAGATATTTGGCTCAATGAAGCTCAATCCCTTTAACAGATATTGCAGACTTTGCACTTTTGTAGAGTCTTCTTCTGAATCTCTTGCAGATAGTAACTAATGATCCATTAAAGAAGGTGGTAATGTTTTTTACAAAAGATTCCTAACATCAGAATTGATGTTAGTTGCCTTGCTCTTCTATCTTCCATGAATGGCATTTCTATAGTAGCTATGAAAATAAGGTTTGTCTTTGTTACAGGGTTTTTTAAACAAATGCAGCCAGTCCAACAGTATAGGTTACGAGATCAGATCCATTGATTTGTTTTAATCAACAAATTTGTTTCCTCATCTTTAGTTTTCATTGACTTCAATGGAAAGTGAAATCAGAGAAGTTTTAAAATCAGTTTCCTGTCTGTTTGAGGTGAAAAAGCCTCCCTTCCAATATTGCTTCAATTGACTCAGTCTCTGCAATCAAATAGCATTGTCAATATGATATGGTCTGAGTGCTGCCCTAAATGTTAGCTTTCAATAAATACCTCAAAGACCAGGTTCTTGTCATGCAGATGTCTTGAAGTTTATTAACAGCATTAATTATTTACATTCTTGTAATATCACAGACTTACATAGTCTTCATTCCGTGCTTTGTAGATACCCTCACTATTTTTCTTTTCTTTTTCTCCTTTTTTTTGATGGAATTGTAAGCCAAGGTTAAGGCTGCTAAATTTTCAAAAGCTGCATGTTCTTTTTTTTTAAAAAAAAATGTAGAAAACTAAGCGCAGATGTTTGGTGAGTGGCCTGGAAGACAATGCAATTTATTAAATTAACGAATACTCGTCTATTCGACAATGTATATTTCCATGCACAGGTCTGGCAACTGGTTGGATATTAAGTTCGTCAATCAGATATTAACCAGCCAGCCACAGAGAATATTGATTTTTAAAAAAAAGAAAAGGGGTAAACCTGATTTGACTCCTATTGAAAGCTGCTAGATTTCTTCACCTTGTTTCTGTCCAACTAAAGATTTGTTCTGAGAAAAGAATAACAATCTGTAAGAAATAAGTAAATACTCTTGGAAGTCTATCGAACTGTCTGTATTCACCAGTGACTTTGAAATTAGGTAAAGAGTTGTGCCTGCGAACAACTAATTATCCAAGGATTGCATGAAGGCTTCACATCCGTGATTTGAAAGTGTTTAATTGAACTGGCAAATTACAGTTTTTTTTTCCTTTTCCGTTTATCCTTTAGCTGTGGCTATGATTCTGTCTGAGAGAGAGAGAGAGAGAGTGGGGAATATGATCAAAGGAAATTGGGTTTAAATCATAAAATCCCAACAGTGTGAAAGCAGGCCATTCAGCTCATTGAGTGTACATCACCTTTCCGAAGAGCATCCCACCCAGAAACCCCCCAAACCCGCCCTATCCCTGTAAACCTGCCTTTCCCATGGCTAATCCACCTAGCCCACTCAACTCTCGACACTACAGAACAATTTAGAATGGCCAATCTACCTAACCTGCACATCTTTGGACTGTGGGAAGAAACCAGAACACCTCTCAAGTAATTGTAATAGCACACTGGCTGGTGATTAATCCAATTCTCCAGTTCAAGCAACCGAGCAAACTAAGGCCGAAATTCCTTCAAGAAGGCTATTTGTACTGTAGTAGCAGTGGAAGGCAACTCATTCAGTAGGATTGGGATAGTAATGTTCCAAAGATAGCTTTATAGGTGTCCGAATTTACATATCATCCCAAACTTTGATCCCATCTTATCCAGATGCTTTAGAAAAAAGAATCAATATCACTGTAATAGTGGCATATAAGACACAATTACCAGTCTCAAAATCATGTTTTTGAATATATAAGTTGAGCTACTTTTACAACCACAGCATGCCATCCTTGCATTTGTAGCCAGTTTCACTTTTCTCCCCACAAATGCATGTTGTATATGTAAGTCCTTTACAACTGGTTGTAAGGAATCGAGCAAGCAGTATTGGCTATGTTGCAGAGGTATGTGGGAGTTTAAGATATGTCAATTTTTTGCATCAGAAGCAGATGATATTTCAAAATGGTGACTACCCACTCCCAAAGCTGCACTGCATCTTTATACTTGGTGTATAAGTCTAGTCTAATTTTTGAAGGAGTTTTTTTTGAGGCTTCAAAAATTGACATATATTGCTGACATGTATGGCATCTGCCTTTGGAATCTGTCTCATATAATTGCCACACAACTGGAAGTTGTTGTTAAATCTTGAACTGTGTTGATTATTTATACACAGCTCATTCTTGAAGTGGAGGGTGACTTGATCAAACTGTCACGTTTCTTACATGAAGTACTGCATTGTTATGACAGACGTGCTACAGTCAGTCATTATAGTCTGCCTGTTCTTAGGCCAGGGTCTCCCAAAGTCTCTGGGCCACTATCTCAAGTGTGGTCATGATATACAATTTTGGAGTTGTGAGCTCTTAAGCAGCAAATGTTGCTATAGAGTGTGAACTGCATCCTAACACTCAGATCAGCGATGATTTTCATTGAATGGCATTGCGGACCTGATGAGTCAGTTGGCCTAATTCTGCTCCTACGTCGTATGACTTTAATGGGCTCTTTAAATCCTTGATTTATTTCTAATTGTGGGTGTGGCCTAATAGACAACTTGCATTTATATAATGGGTTTAAGATGGAAGAATGTCACAAGGCACTTCACAGAGTGTACCAAGAGCCCCAGTGAGGTGTGTGCACAGTGGCAGAGTTAGTGAGAATGGTGGCTCTGAGAGTATGAGATGACACTTATCCTTGCAGAATTCAGAAGATCTTTAACCGCTTTCTTGCAGGGTTGTACCTCAGAACCCCACACTGAGCTGGTTGGCTCGATCTGCTGGTGTGGCCTCCTTTCCTGGTCAACACTGTCCTCCTCTCTACCAGCACCTCCAGGTTTCTGTCTGCAAACCAAGCAGCTAACCTCCTTTTCTGAGCCATGTTGTGATATTAGAGGGGCATTTTCTGGCTTGCAGCATCTGAAGTGATGTACAGCTATGTTAAATGTGGTGTGAATGGAGTGAATGCCGAGTGTCCTGGCAGTGATGTGACTCAGTGCACTTTTTTAAAAAGGTCCTTCTGTAGCCTCTAGTTCTTTTGACAAATTTTTCCATTTTGTTTCTAGTGGATACATTTCAGTAACCAGAATACATGAGAAACTATAAAAAAAATTTCATTAAATCTCTATCTAAACCTCCATTAAATCTTACTTTCCCCTGAAAGGAAAAGTTCCAGTTTCTCTAAACTCGCCATGTAACTGAAAGACTTTAGTCTCCGGTACCATTCTAGTAAATGGTGTGGCACGGTGGCTCAGTGGTTAGCACTGCTGCCTCACAGTGCCAGGGACCCAGGTTCAATTCCAGCCTTTGGCGACTGTCTGTGGGGAGTTTGCACGTTCTCTCCATATCTGCGTGGGTTTCCTCCGGGTGCTTTGGTTTCCTCCCACAATCCAAAGATATGCAAGTTAGGTGAATTAGCAATGCTAAAATTGCCCATAGTGTTAAGTACATTAGTCAGGGGTAAATATGGGGAATGGGTCTGGATGTGTTATTCTTCAGAAGGTCAATGTGGACTTGTTGGGCCAAAGGGCCTGTTTCCGTAATGTAGGAAATCTAATCTAATCTAATCAAAATCTCCTCAGCATCCTACGCACGATCCCTGTCTACAATAATTGTCCGTATGGCAGATACAAGCAGATCTACTGCTATAAGCAGCAGCAGTGAAGCAAATCACACCCAATAGTCTGAGATTGCGGTTGTTTCAAAGCAACCAGAGGTAATATCTTGAAGTTTGAATACCTTTTAGTAAGGTTTACCAAGATGAGAAAGCAAATCAACAGTCAGAGTCAATAAGGTAAAAACAATGACTGCAGATAGTGGAAACCAGATTCTGGATTAGTGGTTCTGGAAGAGCACAGCAGTTCAGGCAGCATCCGAGGAGCAGTAAGGCTGCCTGAACTGCTGTGCTCTTCCAGCACCACTAATCCAGAGTGAGAGTCAGTAGTCATACAGCATGGAAACAGACCCTTTGTGCTACAAATGGAACTAGATTTAATTTAGGATATCTGGTTGGCACGGATGAGTTGGACCAAAGGGTCTGTTTCCATGCCGATCATGTTTGCAAACTAAATTAGACCCACATGCCTGCTCCTGCCCCATATCCATCTAAATCTTTCCTATTATGGTACTTACTTAAGCATTTTTAAAATGTTGTAACTGTGCCCACATCCACCATTTCCTCAGGAAGTTCATTCCAATTGCAAACACCTCTGTGTAAAAATAAAAAATTGTCCCCATGACTTTTTAAAAAATCTCTCTCCTCTCACCTTAAAAATATGTAAGTCCCCTAATCTTGAAAGACCCCATCCGAGAGAAAAGATACTTGCTATTAACCCTATCTATACCCCTCATGATTTTATAAACCTCTATAAAGTCACCTCTCAACCTCCTATGCTCCAATAGAAAAAGTCCCAGCCTATCCGGTCTTTCTTTGTAAGTCAAACCTTTCATATCTGCAACATCCTAGTAAATTTCTTCTGAACCCTCTCTACCTTAATAATATCTTTCCTGTAACAGGGCGACCAGACACAGTATTCCATAAGGAGTCTCATCAATGTCCTGTATGACAACATGACTTCCCAACTCCTAAACCTCAAAGGACTGAGCAACGAAGGCAAGCATGCTTTTTAACCACGCTGTCTATATAAGATGCAAACTTCAAAGGAATATGTACCGGAACCCCCCCAGGTTCATCTATTCTACACTAGTACCCGGGCCCTACAATTAATTGTATAAGTCCTACCCCTGTTGTACAGAATGCAATACCTCACACTTATCCAAATTTAACTCTGTTTGCCATTTTTTTGGCCCATTGACCCATTTGATCAAGATCCCTTTTGTAATCTTAGAAGACTTCCTTCACTGCCTACTATGCCACCAAATGTTTTTCTCCATAACCAATGTCTGAATGGGAAATGGTGCATAAAGAAGATGGATTGGTGTATTAAAGAGATTCAAATCCATGGAAATAAAGTAGTTGCTGCTCAATAGCAAAATTCTGAGGTAAACATTTAAATTTGTTTTTGATGTTAAGATTCTGACTTATTTTTCATTCTTGCTGTATTTTTCTAACTTTTTCACCATTGCCCACACCATTGCAGGGTGGGAAAAATTTTGCTATACGTACTTGGAGAATGGCTGTATGGCAGATATTTTTAATCAACTTGTTCAGGAGTGTTATTATACACCTCTGGAACATGTGGGATTTGAACCTGGATCTCCGGCTCAGTTAGGGACACTACATTGCCCAATGGCTGCATTGTATCCTCACGAGATAGTCAAGTATTCTCCCTTGTGGTACGTTAATTGACCTTAGAATACATATTCTGAGGAATTGAAAGATTATTTATGACATTGTGTAAAGCTTCTAAATATAAACTTTCCTATTTAATATATTTTAAAAAACAGTTCTCTCATTTTTTTCTGCCGCTTTCAAGGGCACTACAATGTAATGGGATGGATTTCTGTCTTCACTGCCAGGGTTGTAGAATAGATTACTCATTACACCATGCCAGTAGCAACAGAATTCTTTCATTACGGTAAAGTCTGGTACGTTTAGTACAAAAGACGGTGAAATAAGTGAGGATAGCAGTTGCTTTACAGTCATATCAAAGTGTAAATAAATGTTCTTATTTTTGCTTAATTAGCTTTGAAGATCAGAAGTTTTGAAAGCTCTTGCTCTACAGAGGATTCGTTAGGTAGGCATGACCTCATGATAGGGTGAGGAATGCCTGGTCTATGGATAAGTTGGCTTGATTGCGCTGCAATGGCCTTTTCTTGCTTCATGCTCCTTTAATTTTTAATTTCACATGCCATTGCTCACAGTAAAGAATTGCGCTTGTGTGCTTGGGTTTTTTTTTAAACTGTTAAGGTTTACGGTTTTTTGTGCCATGTGTTAAAGTCTACCCTGAAACAACTTTTGCTTTGGTCTGTGTAGAGATATAAACTTAAACATTTAGAATGTTTCTCATTGTCTATTTTGTTTCGGGATATGACCATCTATTTTTCATTCCATTTCATCATATCCTGGACCATCTTTTGGGTCAAGCACCTCTCTTGTCACTTTTGTCTTGGCTGCGCTGTGCCAGCTCAAGAATAATGCTTCCTGTGACCATGCCCTTACACCCCCTTCCCCAATTCACAGTAGTACCTGCTGTTTTCTCAGCAGGTGATAATTGCGATACCTGACATAGAAATTTAGCAACATGAAAAATTGGATATGTGAATCGATGACCAGCCTCTCGTTACTGTTGTGTATTAATCTTTCACCTGAGTCAGATTCATTTATGGCATCGAAGGAGACTATTCAGCCCATCAAATCTGACTTCTTGTGGAACAGCTCAGTGAATTTCTGTCAACCTGCAAGTTTATTTTAGCTGGACTACTAAAAGTAATTTTCTCTGCTATTGGATGACTTTCCAACCATAAAATGAAATGAAATTATGTTTGGTTCCTCTGATGTCTGCTCCTAGCAGATGAAATACCTGCCTGAGTTGAAAAATTGTGCCTAACCTGACCTTGAGAATAATTTACAACCGAATTGTGAGAAATTGAAGTGCGGGGTTGAGCATTGGTACAGTGGTTGACTTCATGGTAGATATTGAGGTTTCAGTGTTCTGACGTTGCTTGGAGGAAAGGTTGGAAGGAGTTATAGGGTGTTTTATTCACTGCTCGAAGATCAGTAAGTATCCATAGAATCTTTCAGTACAGAAGAGGCTTTTGAACCCATTGAGTCTACACCAACTGGAAACTACTCCAAATTTATACTATCCCCACTTTCCAACATTTGGCCCATAGCCTTGAATCTAACAACATCCAAGTACCTTTTTAAAGATTATGAAGTTTCTTGCCTCAACTACTCTGCCAAACAATGCATTCCAGATTCTGAGAATTGTCCAGGTGAAAACTGTTTTCTTCAAATCCCCTCTAGAACTCCTGCCTTTCAACTTAAAATTATGCTCGTTTATTATTGATTCTTCACCTATGGGGAACAGATGCTTTGTGTTCACTCTGTCAATGTCCCTCATACTCTTTAATCAGGTCTTCTCTCCGTCTTTGCTCTAAAGAAAATAACCTGAAGTTATCCAGCCTCTCTCCATAACTAAACTGCTTCATGCCAGGCAACATCCTGGTTGAATCTCCCCTGCATTACCTCCAGTGCAATCACATCCTTCCTATAGTGCAGTGACCAGAATTGTACACAATACTCCAGCTGTGGCCGAACAAAAGTTCTAAACTTTAATGAGAGATTTTGCATTGAGTACAAGTTAAACACCAATGGAAGGTGAGTGTAAATTGAGTGTGAAATTCTAAACTACTCTGAAATGAGGCAAATGAGTCAATCCGATTGAAACTGTTGTTTCAATCCGATATCTGATCAGATCAGGTTACTGAATTTGGGCAACATTTGCACTGTAACTATAGGTTTGATGGTAAGTAGTAATAATGTTGTAGTTTAAATGCACCTTTACATACTTGTCTCTGTTTTCTGGGTTAGCTGTCTGTAAATGACAGGTAGGATGTTTTGAAATGATTAAAAATGTTCTCTGACAACAGGTCAGACAATTCTTTCCATTTGCAGTAGAACACTTGGGCTTATTGAACAGATTTCACTGTTTGTATTCTTTGAGTAATGTTGTATGCATGAAATAGGTATTTTGATTCTTCCATTATTATTACTGTTATCATGTAAATAGCATCTGCACTCTATCTACTTTAAATCATAAATATTAACAAAGTCGTCAGCATATATTTATATATCTCCTCATGACAAGTTGAAAATATGTAAAAGGGAACTTTTTTCCACATTGGTTATCTTATATTAGAAAGTATAATTTGATTATTCTGAATTATAATCTTAATTGATCAAACATTAGCATAGAAATGCACTGTGCATGATCAGGAGGCCTAAACTTTTTGTTGGTGTATGGTGATACCTAGAGACTCTCAATTTCTTTTGAGTTGGGGAAGCAGGGTGGAAAGCTCTTAGAAATCCCAAAAAGCAGGTTGGTGATTTGACCTTCCACACAACCTCACATTTTGATTATTACAGCTTTGGATATATGTGGGAGAATGTGCCTGAACTATGCTGACAAATCCACTAAATATGTCATCAATAAGATTAGCAAAACCCACACCCACTGAGGCTGATCTAGCTCCAGTACTAAGGTTTACAAAGGCCCCAGAAAGTTTTTTCAGCAAATTAATGAGTGATTACCTTCATAAGCCTGACCGTATGTCCATTTAGGTCAAAGCTGAGATAATTGAATGTTTAATTTGCTTAATAATGGCTTCCAGCTCCAGCCTTTGTGGATTAAAAACTTATTTCTTGGAAGATTTACAGTGAGATTAATAACAAAAATTAAATTCTATCAAGACTAAAATAGTAAATGTTCAATATACAAATAAAGCCTCTTTAAGCTTTAATTACATTTATACAGCAGGTCAGAGTAATAATCATAAAGACAGGACTTTTGCCCCAAAGTATACTTAATTCATAAAATTCATAACAGGATATTACAACTTCTGGGAGGCAACAGGCCAGTGAACCATTGCTGAACTGTTAATCTAAAGACCCAGATAATATTCTGAGGACTGAGGTTTGAATCCCACCACAGCAGATGGTGGAATTTGATTTCAATAAAAATCTGGAATTAAGAATCTAATGTTAACTGTGAATGCGTCGCCAATTGTCAGGAAAAGCCTATGTGGTTCACTAATGTCCTTTAGGGAAGGAAACTGCCTTCCTTACCTGGTCTGGCCTACACGTGACTCCAGATCCACAGCACTGTGATTGATTCTTAATTGCCCTCTGGACAGTTGGGGATGGGCAATAAATGTTGGCCTAGCCAGAGATGCCCTTATCCCCTTATTAAAATAAACGTTCATGTATAACGATGCAACTCAAATGGCACTCGAGTGCCTCACTAATTGAAAATGCAGTTTGCATCTAAATTTCCATTATGTTTGAACATTTTTTTAATGTGCATAGATTATTAAATGGATCTCAGCCTCTGCTATGATGGAAGGTCCCTAAACCCTGGTCTTTTCCCATTGAATCTTTATGATGTAGTCATTGACCCAGGAATATGCCAGATGACCAGACTGTTTTGGACAGACTTGAATTGGAAGACCAGTATGTTTCACTCAGACCAAGATTGTTTTTCATTTAGTTGACTGGTTTCCTGTGGCATTTGATTTGTATCTGTGATGGGATCTGAATATGTCCTTAGGCGAAAACTCAGGATATGGATATTCAATGCTTGGTGTACTACAGATAAAGCACAGACTAAAGCTTTTGGTGTCAACCTATTACTGTGGCATGATTGAAAGAATGCATTAAATTCAAATGTGGAAATGTTTGCTTTTTAACAGTTTGTTTATGGCACTGCTGGCTTTTCCAGCATTTGGTACTCATCCCTAATTTCCCAGAGGACAGTTAAGACCCATTGCTGTGCATTTGGAGTCCATGGAAGCCAGACCAGGTAAGGATGGCAGATGCTGAAAATGTGTTGCTGAAAAAGCGCAGCAGGTCAGGCAGCATCCAAGGAATAGGAGAATCGACGTTTCGGGCATAAGCCCTTCTTCCTGAAGAAGGGCTTATGCCCGAAACGTTGATTCTCCTGTTCCTTGGATGCTGCCTGACCTGCTGCGCTTTTCCAGCAAAACATTTTCAGCTCTGATCTCCAGCATCTGCAGTCCTCACTTTCTCCTCAAGGATAGCAGATGTCCTTCCGTAAAGGACATCAGTGAACCAGATGGTGTTTTTACAGCAATCGATAGTTGTTGCATGTAGATAATTAAGTGAGTTTTAATTGCAGATTTTTTTGAAGTTCAAATTTCACAGCTACCATGATAAAATTCAAACCTGTGCCATCAGAACAATAGTTTGGGATTTTGGATTAGTAATCCAGTGTCATTACCATGAATACAATACTTAGAATCATAGAGATGTATAGCATGGATATCCCACCTGCCAGCACCTGGCCCATATCCCTCCAAACCCTTCCTATTCATATATCCGTCCAGATGCCTTTTAAATGTTGCAATTGTACCAGCCTCCACCACTTCCTCTGGCAACTCGTTCCACACACGCACCACCCCCTGCCTGAAAGTGTTGCCTCTGAGGTCCCATTTATTATCTTTGCCCTCTCATCCTAAACCTATGCCCACTAGTTCTGGACTCCCCCACCCCAGGGAAAAGACTTTGTCTATTTACTATCATGAATTTATAAACCTCTATAAGGTCACTTCTCAGCCTCTGACGCTCCAGGGAAAACAGCCCTAGCCTGTTCAGCCTCTCCCAATAGCTCAAATCCTCCAAACCTGGTAACATCCTTGTAAATCATTTCTGAACCCTTTCAAGTTTCACAACATCTTTCCGTTAGGAAGGAGACCAGAACTGCACGCATGGTCTGCACATGGTTTGAACCTGCACTTTGTTCAGCAACACTCCCTAGGATCTTATTTACTTTCCCAAAATGCAGCACCTCACATTTATCTAAATTAAGTTCCATCTGCCACTCCTCAGCCCGTTGGCCCATCTGATCAAGATCCTGTTGTAATCCGAGGTAACCTTTTTCGCTGTCCACTACACCTCCAATTTTGGTGTCATCTGCAAACTTACTAACTGTACCTCTTATGCTCGCATCCAAATCATTTATATAAATGACAAAATGTAGTGGACACAGCACTGCTCCTTGTGGCATTCCACTGGTCATAGGCCTCCAGTCTGAAAAACAACCCTCCACCACCACCCTCTGTCTTCTCCCTTTGATTCAGTTCTGTATCCAAATGGCTAATTTTCCCTGTATTCCATGAGGTCGAACCTAGCTAATCAGTCTCCCATGGGGAACCTTGTCGAATGCCTTACTGAAGTCCATATAGATCACGTCTACTGCTCTGCCCTTATCAATCATCTTTGTTACTTCTTCAAAAAACTCAATCAACTTTGTGAGACATGATTTCCCGAATCAGTCCTTGACTTTCCAAATACGTGTACATCCTGTCCCTCAGGATTCCCTCCAACAACTTGCCCACCACCGACATCAGGCTCACCAGTCTATAGTTCCCTGACTTGTCCTTACCACCTTTCTTAAACAGTGGCACCACGTTAGCCAACCTCCAGTCTCTGGCACCTCGCTAGTGACTATCAATGATACAAATATCTCAGCAAGTGGCCCAGCAATCACTTTTCTGGCTTCCGACAAAGTTTTAGGGTACACCTGATTAGGTCCAGGGGATTTATCCACTTTTATGCATTTCAAGACATCCAGCACTTCCTCCTCTGTAATATGGACATTTTTCAAGATGTCACCATCTATTTCCCTACATTCTATATCTTCCATGACCTTTTCCACAGTAACCACCAACGCAAAATACTCGTTTAATATCTCCCCCATCTCCTCCGGCTCCACACAAAGCTACCTTGCTGATCTTTGAGGGGCCCTATTCTCTCTCTAGTTACCCTTTTGTCCTTCATATATATATATATAAACCCTTTCATTTCAGCTTGTAGCCTTCTTCCCTGTTAGACTTGAGAGACATTTTTATTTTTCATTTAAAAAAATGTTTTATGGCAACATGTTTCTAATATCCATGTCTTTCATTTGAGGTCTTTGTGTTACAGAAAATTCTATAAAATTCCAGTGGCAAGGTTACGCATGAAAGTACAGCAATACCACGAATAAAGAATTTGTATATGGCATAGTGTCCATAACACTAATTAAATTAATATGAAATACTGATAATATTTATAGTTGTTGGTCTTGAAATAAAATTCAGGATCGTTTTAGGTATTATTTTGAATAGCTTTTTGTAGGAAGGTGGTTACAGAAATATTGGAGGGAATGAGTTCTCTAAAGGATTTAAATACAAAGATGATAATTTTAAATTTCACCTGTTTGGGGCCAGGGATCCATTGCAAGTCAACAAGTACACAATGTTAGGTAAGAGGGACTTGCTGTGAGCTGGAATATGTTCAGTAGTGTTTTGGTTGAGCTGAAACTTAGATGGTGGTAGGTGGTGACCAGTCAAAACTACTATAGGTTTTATCTGATTCAGTGGCAGAACCATGTACCTTTTGGAGTGATGGAGTTGAGTAGCTTTTCTGATGTAAATAAGGACAAAAACTGAGGAGATCAAAAAGTATAGGTGGCTTGGGGTTCATAGAACAATCTCCCAAATTAGTGTTCAATTACAGGTTCAATTCCCTAGGTGTGATGGAGTAGTGAAGGACAAGACTCAGGCTCAGCTGGGAAGCTATGATGTCCCATTTCATCCACTAATTCGTGAAAGAACCATCAACCATCTTGATGGACAGCAAAAGTCACCATTGTGCTTATTTTGTTTAAGATGCCCACAGTAAGTATAGTGAGGATTAGTACATTGCCTTCTACCAATGTTTAGAAGAGGCAGCTAATATGACATTTTCATTTTATCCTGTCTACCTATATTTCAACTGCAGTGGTACAAATTGATGGTTCCAATAAAGCACACGGTAATGTACATGTTTAGCAACTAACAATCCAATGGCTACCTAAGCAGAAAGAGCTATTTCACCAGCATGTAAGAAGTATGTGACTTCTGGAAAGTAATCCATTAAGCACCTATTTCCTAGAGGATATATTTGAAGCCTTCAATGAGAGACAATAAAATGTGGCACAGTCCTTTTGAAGGAGAATAAAGGACATATACTGGTTGTTTGGAAATCTCTACCATTAGTATAACTCATACAGCATTTGCAACAATACAAAGCTGCACAATCAGTCATAAGCATGCAGGCACTCTATTTGAGTAGATGGTTGGCTGTTAAAGCAGCCTTTCACATACTTTGTCCTGTAAAGTGACCTCATTGTATGTACTCGAAAAATCAGCAAAGTTTTAAGAGTTTGGTCCATAATATTGCCACTGATTAAGGCCTTACCATGGAGCAGCAACTGTAGGAAGATGATGCTATACAGTAATCCAGGTTAATGCACTAAATGTGCCATCTATGCAAGAGGTTTGCTGTTCTTGTGGAAGCTCTGCTTTTGATCTCCATTGCCTTCATTTGGATATTTACTAACTTTATATCTAATTCATATTGGAAGTCTAGACACAAGGGTAGGAAATAAATTTTTTAATAGTATTGAAATGCAAGTTCTTATTATGTTCTTTGGTGTGTTTACTCCTTTTGGACCATGCTTCCTTTATTGTGTTATGTGTAGCAGCACATAGGCAATTTAGTTTTATGGCACATGCTCATGATGTCATGTCAATATCATGGCATGTGACCTAACAATGTAACATTTCTTAGTTTCCATCTTACTGAGCTCTGTCCTGCTATAAAATGGCATACTGAGGGAAATGTGCTACAGTGTGCTTGAATGCTTGTTCTGAGCCCAGATACACAACTAGCTGTGATTACAGGTGCTGGTATAAAGGTTCATTAAATTCTTCAGTATTATGCATCAAGTGTCTCATTTATGTTTTAGGAGTTAATATAAGTATAACAGCATTAAAGGTACAGATCATCAGTATATCACATCATGGAAAATATGAACAGGAGTTGGCCATTCAGCCCTCTAAGCGTGCTCTGTGATTCAATATGGTGGCAGTGGTGGCAGCACAGTAGTCAATGCCAACAACGGAATCCTCACAGAAGATTAAATAGTCCTGGATCATGAAACATTCAGACGCCCAACGGGAACGGTTTACCTGCGTACAGATGTCCGTTTTAAACATATAAACTTTCCTTCTTTCTAAGTAAAGTTCAAGATCAATCAAGCTGTTATCCCTGGATTGCTATTATAAAAATAAAAAAGAAATTCAGCCTGCGTCACAACATAAAAAATTGATACTGTAGGTAAAATACTTTGGAAAGGTTTTAAAGCAAAATCGGCAGCTAAAAGGCTTCCTATAGGCTTACAACCAACATGAACAGTCAAGAGATACTGTCGCCATCAATTTAACAAGAAGGACTGTCTCCCTCCTATTGGAAAGATGTTGTGAAACTTGAAAGGGTTCAGAAAAGATTTACAAGGATGTTGCCAGGGTTGGAGGATTTGAGCTATAGGGAGAAGTTGAATAGGTTAGGACTGTTTTCCCTGGAGTGACGGAGACTAATGGATGACCTTACAGAAGTTTACAAAATCATGAGGAACATGGATAGGATAAATAGACAAAGTCTTTCCCTGGGGTGGGGGAAGTCAATAACTAGAAGGCATAGGTTTAAGGTGAGAGGGGAAACATATAAAAGAGACTTAAGGGGCAACATTTTCACGCAAGGATGGTGTGTGTGTGTGTATATAGAATGGGCTGCTAGAGGAAGTGGTGGAGGCTAGTACAACTGCAACATTTAAAAGGCATCTGGATTGGTATATGAATAGGAAGGATTTGGAGGGATATGGGCCAGGTGCTGGCAGTTGGGACTAGATTGGGTTGGGATATCTGGTCAGCATGGACGAGTTGGACCAAAGGGTCTGTTTCAGTGCTGTACATTTCTATGACTTTCTGTTTGGCAGAAGATCGTTTTTAAACACTGAAACGTGATTTAGTAACCCGGAGAAGCTTTCCTACGTGCAGCAATCGGTTTATTCCACCATTTTGATTCCTCAGTGCAGTGTCAAAGATGGTATGATGTCACCACTCCCTATTTAGTATGAATGTCCTTTACTACTAAAACCTCCTACTATAAGCCTTTATCTTTGAAAGACACAGACGTGCATTTAGCAAAGCCTCTTAAAAAGGCCACAGCCATGAAAGTAAAGTAAAATAGAAAACAAAAAAGGAAAAATAAAAGGACAGAACAGTGAACCAAGTAAAAGGAAGGAACAAACAAGACCTGCACTCCACTTCAGTAAAACAAGAAGCCACAGACTGTCAACAAGGAATGGAAGGCAAACATTTGATTATAGATTGGGCAGAAGATGACTTCTTCACCAAACAAATAGCTATTTAAGCAACATAGAGTTACAGAGTTTTTATAGCATGGAAAGAGGCCTTTCAGTTTATCATGTCTGCACTGTTATAAAACATCTGTATTCTAATCCCATTTTCTAGCACTTGACCTTGATCCTTGTATGCTATGGCGTTTCAAGTGCTCATTTAAATTATTTCTTAAATGTCTTAAGGGTTCCGAACTCTACCACCATTCGAGGAAGTGTGTTCCAGATATCCACAACTCTGGGTAAATATATTCTCCCTGAAAGCCCCTTTTCATATTTTGCTCCTTACCTTAAAACAGTGTTCCCTGGTTATTGATCCCTCTGCTAAAGGAATAGGTTACTCCCCTTCTACCCTGTCTGTGCCCTTCAGAATTTTGCTAACCTCAATGTCCCCCTCACTTCTCTGCTCCAAGGAAATTCCTAGCGTTTTTAATCTCTGTTCATAGCTGAATCATTCCAGTCCAGGCAAATCCTGGTGAATCACATCCTTCCTGTGATATAGTGACCAGAACTACGCACAATATTCCAGCTGTGGCCTAAGTTACATACAGTTCCATCATAACGTCCTTGCTTTTGTATTCAATGTCTTGATATATTCTTTAGTTCACAGATCAAGCCATAAATTATCCTGAGAGGAGGTCTCTTAAAATATTACTTGCCATCAGTTTTGCAGAATAAATACAGCCAGTGTTTTTGTAGATGATTAAAAAGGTTCAGAGAAGATCTGAGGAACTGCTCAGATATGTATTAACGTCTGAATTAACTGATTTCAGCTGGAGTCATACAGACAGAAACCTCAAGTCTATTGAGGACGTTGTTGCCAGATGCCACAGTGAGGGCACTAATCTGATTTTGCAGAAAAAAGAGCTCTCAGTGAGGCTGATCAGGTTGATAATTGCTTCTACTTTGGTCCAATCCTCAGCAAAGATGATCTAGGCAAGCAAAAGAGCCATACTATTCCTCCTTTGCTGGAACATCAGTACCAACATGCAACCACAGTAGGAGGCCCATATCAGTTACATGCTTCAGGTGCGGACAACACTTGCTATAGTCTGCAAAGTGCAAAACAGCCAGCAAGATCTATCATGATGCAGTTTGTCACAGCTATGCAGTGGTTGTCCTGCATTTTTTTCCACATCTTCAAAACAATTGGTTTCAAAGATAATTGAGCACATGTAGAAAAAGTCTGGTTTTTAAAGCTAAACCAGATCCTGGAATGTGAGCCAAGTGACAAGCAAGGTTGTAAAACATCGTGACACTGGTCGCACGGAAAATCATCTAAATGTATTCAAACATATCAACAAAGTGAACAGCCAACAAAGTGGCAAGCAGCCTGTGGAAGTTAGCCAAGTCTTTCATATTGTTAATCCCCCACACCATGTCGATAACATAAGATGAACAATATTATATGTCATAGGTTTGAAAGCCAAGACTGATACTGGAGCTAGTGCCAATGTATAGTACGCATCTAAAAGAAATGTATCCCAAAAGTGGCACTCAGTGATACGTTCTACAAAAGATAGTCTCTGTGTATAACAGATCATCATTTCTATGCATCATGATTCCATGCAGTGACACAATCACACTGCAGTGCCAATATGTAAATTCAGCTTGGATTCCTGAAATCTTCTACCTGCTATGTACCAGTACTTAAGCACTGATCTCAAAATCGTAATTATTTCATGAGATTCAAACCACACCCGAGAGCCACAGGACTTTTCAAATATAGAGGAAAATGAAACAGGTATTGCACCAGCAAGCAGTTGGAGCACAATCATGCACTAGACAGTGCGATTCAGAAATTCAGTCACAAATCCCTGGATATTAGCAAAGATTTTTAAAAAAATTGTGGCAAGTAGGCGTTGCTAGCTGGCCAGCATTTATTGCCTGTCCCTAGTTCCCCTGAGAACTAGGGTGAGCTCGTTCTTGGACTGCTGAAGTCTGCATGCTATAAGTTAACCCACAGTGGCCTTAGAGAGGAAATTACAGGGTTTTGTCGGAATCACAGTGAAGGGACAGCAATATTTTTCCAAATCTGGATGGTG